>NC_088419.1:84561466-84611466 GCF_034236695.1 Oncorhynchus nerka | reverse complement strand
GGGTATTAAGGGGCTGGGTGTCTGGGTATTAGAGCCTGGACTGGGTTTGTGGGTATTAAGTGACTGGGTGTGTGGGTATTAGAGCCTGGACTGGGTTTGTGGGTGTTAAGTGACTGGGTGTATGGGTATTATAGCCTGGACTGGGTTTGTGGGTATTAAGTGACTGAGTGTGTGGGTATTAAGTGACTGGGTGTGTGGGTATTAGAGCCTGGGCTGGGTGTGGGTATTAGAGCCTGGACTGGGTGTGCGGGTATTAGAGCCTGGGCTGGGTGTGTGGGTATTAGAGCCTGGGCTGGGTGTGTGGGCATTAGAGCCTGGACTGGGTGTGTGGGTATTAGAGCCTGGACTGGGTGTGTGGGTATTAGAGCTGGGAAGGGTGTGTGGGTATTAGAGCCTGGACTGGGTGTGTGGGTATTAGAGCCTGGACTGGGTGTGTGGGTATTAGAGCCTGGACTGGGTGTGTGGGTAAATGTAATGTAAATGTAAGGGGCCTGGGCTGGTGTGTGGGTAGTGCTGGGTGTATTAGAGCCTGGGCTGGGTGTGTGGGTATTAGAGCCTCGGCTGGGTGTGTGGGTATTAAGGGGCTGGGTGTGTGGGTATTAAGGGGCTGGGTGTGTGGGTATTAGAGCCTGAGCTGGGTGTGTGGGTATTAGAGCCTGGGCTGGGTGTGTGGGTATTAAGGGGCTGGGTGGGGGTATTGAAGGGGCTGGGTGTGTGGGTATTAGAGCCTGAGCTGGGTGTGTGGGTATTAGAGCCTGGGCTGGGTGTGTGGGTATTAAGGGGCTGTGTGTGGGTATTAAGGGGCTGGGTGTGTGGGTATTAGAGCCTGGCTGGGTGTGTGGGTATTAGAGCCTGGGCTGGGTGTGTGGGTATTAAGGGGCTGGGTGTGTGGGTATTATGGGTGTGTGGGTAGAGCCTGGGCTGGGTGTGTGGGTATTAAGTTGCTGGGTGTGGGTATTAGGGGCTGGGTGTGTGGGTATTAGAGCTGGTTGTGTGGGTATGGGCTGGGTGTGTGTGGGTATTAGAGCCTGAAGCTGGGCTGGGTGTGTGGGTATTAGAGCCTGGGCTGGCTGGGTGTGTGGGTATTAGAGCCTGGGCTGGGTGTGTGGGTATTAGGTGTGTGGGGTATTAGAGCCTGGGCTGAGTGTGTGGGTATTAGAGCCTGGGCTGGGTGTGTGGGTATTGGGTGTGTGGGTTTAGAGCCTGGGCTGGGTGTGTGGGTATTAGAGCCTGGGCTGGGTGTGTGGGTATTAGAGCCTGGGCTGGGTGTGGGTGTTAGAGCCTGGGTGTAGTAGAGTAGGACAGTCTGAAGGAAGTGTTTTAGATTCCCCTGTTGAATTACATTTACATTTACATTTAAGTCATTTAGCAGACACTCTTATCCAGAGCGACTTACAAATTGGTGCATTCACCTTATGACATCCAGTGGAGCAGCCACTTTACAATAGTGCATCTAAATCTTTTAAGGGGGGGTGAGAAGGATTACTTTATCCTATCCTAGGTATTCCTTAAAGAGGTGGGGTTTCAGGTGTCTCCGGAAGGTGGTGATTGACTCCGCTGTCCTGGTGTCGTGAGGGAGTTTGTTCCACCATAGGGGGGCCAGAGCAGCAAACAGTTTTGACTGGGCTGAGCGGGAACTGTACTTCCTCAGTGGTAGGGAGGCGAGCAGGCCAGAGGTGGATGAACGCAGTGCCCTTGTTTGGGTGTAGGGCCTGATCAGAGCCTGGAGGTACTGAGGTGCCGTTCCCCTCACAGCTCCGTAGGCAAGCACCATGGTCTTGTAGCGAATCACAGTGTCTGCTCTACCAACATGCAGAGATGTGTATCATTAATGTAGTGTAAGCTGCAACGCGTGAGCACCATACAGAGCCCAGGGAGGGAAGGGCTTCTGCTACTACTACAAACGTTTAAAAATAGGATAAGCAGGATAAGGAATACCTAGGATAGGATAGGATAAAGTAATCCTTCTCACCCCCCCCCTTAAAAGATTTAGATGCACTATTGTAAAGTGGCTGTTCCACTGGATGTCATAAGGTGAACGCACCAATTTGTAAGTCGCTCTGGATAAGAGCGTCTGCTAAATGACTTAAATGTAAATGTAATTATACAGGATGTATATCAGGATGTAGGATTTCGTAGGGAGGGAACATTGGACATGGATTCATCTGTGGTTTACATCCACTATAAAACATTGCCAACGAATAAGAAAAATGAAAATGTTTGACTCATTGGTTAATACCCTTCGCTGTGGTGCTTAGGAGAATCCATGTTATTTTCCATCTATCGGCCTCCTTTAAGACATTCAAGAGGAGAAAGAAGGAGAGTCTTACTAAAGCCTCTCTTGGCCCATTTTAATCGCCTTTCTTTGTCACTGTCTTAGAGCATGTGGTGGTCATCCTATCATGAAGTATAGGAGGAGCTGAGCATAAGGATGGGATACAGAAGCCTTTCTCACTGTCTAAGCCCTTACACTTAATCTTTATCTGTCTGTTTGTGAGTAATATCCCTGTAACATTGAGGCCCTGTTGAGGGCTGGATACCATATGCCCCCCCTCCCACACCTCCTCATCACTGCTGCCCTCCTTTCATCAGCTCACTGAGCCTCAGACCCGGTTTTCCATTTTCCCCATACATCCTCACCCCACACACACACACACACACACACACACACACACACACACACACACACACACACACACACACACACACACACACACACACACACACACACACACACACACTCTAGACCACAGCAGGTGGAGTGACATCACTTTTATACATGCAGCTGAGTCAGCCACTTTCCTCTCCCCCCTCTCTCTTTCTCTCTCTCTCTCTATCTCTCTACCATCTCGCTTTCTTTCTCTTGCTCTCTCTCTCTTTCTTTTATTCCTCAGAAGGCAGGCTCTGATTTCCTCTCCCAATCCCATTGTAGATGAATCATAACACTCCGCCTGAGGTCTGACCCGGCCGTATTACTATCCCTCCCCTCCCCGCGCCACCTCGCCTACCCGGCGCTGACGCCACCACTTCTGCTGTATTCACATTTTGCGTCCCACATGACGCCCTATTCCCTATATAGTGCACTACTTTTGACCAGACCCCAGCCCTATAGGCCCTGCTCTAAAGTAGTGCACTATAAATGGATTAGGGTGCCATTTGGGACACATCCTCATTATAAAAGTATTTTGTAGCTCGGTGCTGTAGACTGCTATGGTATGGCAACGATGGATTGATTTGTTTCAAAGGTTGTTCTTATAGGCTTTATTCTACAGTTTGTCTGTAGTTCTGTCTACAGGTCTGTCTGTAGTTCTGTCTTACAGGTCTGCCTGTAGGTCTGTCTGTAGTTCTGTCTACAGGTTTGTCTGTAGGTCTGTCTGTAGTTCTGTCTACAGGTTTGTCTGTATGTCTGTCTACAGGTCTGTCTGTAGTTCTGTCTACAGGTCTGTCTACAGGTCTGTCTGTAGTTCTGTCTACAGGTCTGTCACAGGTCTGTCCACCGTCTGTCTTCAGGTCTGTCTATTGGTCTGTCTACCGGTCTGTCTACCGGATTGTCTATAGGTCTGTCTACCGGTCTGTCTACCGGTCTGTCTACCGGTCTGTCTACTGGTCTGTCTCCCGGTCTGTCTACCGGTCTGTCTATTGGTCTGTCTACAGGTACTGTATGTCTACAGGTCTGTCTACGGGTCTCTGTCTACGGGTTTGTCTGTAGGTCTGTCTGTCGGTCGGTCTCTCTGTAGGTCTGTCTGTAGGTCTGTCTGTCGGTCTTTCTGTAGGTCTCTCTGTAGGTCTGTCTGTAGGTCTCTCGGTAGGTCTGTCTGTAGGTCTGTCTATCGGTCTCTCTGTAGGTCTGTCTGTAGGTCTGTCTGTAGGTCTGTCTGTCTGTCGGTCTCTCTGTAGGTCTGTCTGTAGGTCTGTCTGTCGGTCTCTCTGTAGGTCTGTCGGTCTCTCTGTAGGTCTGTCTGTAGGTCTGTCTGTCGGTCTCTCTGTAGGTCTGTCTGTAGGTCTGTCTGTAGGTCTGTCTGTCGGTCTCTCTGTAGGTCTGTCTGTAGGTCTGTCTGTAGGTCTGTCTGTAGGTCTGTCTGTAGGTCTGTCGGTAGGTCTGTCTGTAGGTCTCTCGGTAGGTCTCTCGGTTGGTCTGTCTGTAGGTCTGTCTGTAGGTTTGCCTGTAGGTCTGTCTGTAGGTTTGCCTGTAGGTCTGTCTGTAGTTCTGTCTGTAGGTCTGTCTGTAGGTCTGTCTGTAGGTCTGTCTGTAGGTTTGCCTGTAGGTCTGTCTGTAGGTCTGTCTGTAGGTCTGTCTGTAGGTTTGCCTGTAGGTCTGTCTGTAGGTCTGTCTGTAGGTCTGTCTGTCAGTCTGTCTGTAGGTCTCTCTGTAGGTCTGTCTGTAGGTCTGTCTGTAGGTTTGCCTATTCATGGGTTGCACGTTTCATCACATTATTGTTTTGAACATTTGTTTTAGAGCTGATGCCCAGCTGAACGTTCTACTCAATGCAGTCTCAATAGCTGCTGATGAAGAGTTCATCTAAAGTGCATTACTGTGGTTTGGAAACACAATAACATTGTAAAAGGAGGCAAATCATTTGTATGAAAAGCTTTTGTCATCATTGCGATGTTATGTTGCCATATTGACTTTAGGTGCTGGTACAACGTTAGCTAGGGAAATCACCGAAATTATAGCTATCTAACGCTAGCTATTACCATCTCTCTAAAGTAAACTTGATGACATCATAATGATGGAGAAAGTCGTTTTTTACTAATTATTTGTCTACTTTAGCAATGTCATTGTATTTCCTGGTCACTGTAGTGTAATTAGCCCCTGTTCAGAAAGACTGAAAGACCATCAGTCCTACATCAAAATGCTGTGGCCAAGGCCACATTATGAAACCGTGGGCCCTGGGGCTTTGTTTCCCACCCCCACTTCGACCACACCCTAATTTTCTGTAAAAAAAACTCTGCCAACAAAGATGCAATTGGTTAACTTCAGTAGCGGTGCGCGGGTGATTAACAACCTAATGCAACCAGACCAGTTGTGATAATTGCAATGTTTGGTCTATAACCCGCTAGAAATACATTCATAGGCTACGCCTCTGTGATATATAAGGACAAGAAAAAGAGAAACCTTAACACTGCACTTGCTTGTAATACTTGTATTGTAAGCCCAGAATATCAGTTTGCTCATCCTGTAACAGTCAGCAATATCAGGAATCAAGGTAAGAGCCAAGTGCAGACTGTGTGAAGTAACAATGTTTATTGCAACAACAGAGGCAGGCAAACGACAGGTCAAGGCAGGCAGGGGTCGATTATCCAGAGTAGCGGCAAAGGTACAGGATGGCAGGCAGGCAGGCTCAGGGTCAGGGGCAGGCAGAGTGGTCAGGCAGGCGGGCTCAGAGTCAGGGGCAGGCAGAGTGGTCAGGCAGGCAGGCTCAGGGTCAGGGGCAGGCAGAGTGGTCAGGCAGGCAGGCTCAGGGTCAGGGGCAGGCAGAGTGGTCAGGCAGGCGGGCTCAGGGTCAGGGGCAGTCAGAGTGGTCAGGCAGGCGGGCTCAGGGTCAGGGGCAGGCAGAGTGGTCAGGCAGGCGGGCTCAGGGTCAGGGGCAGGCAGAGTGGTCAGGCAGGCGGGCTCAGGGTCAGGGGCAGGCAGAGTGGTCAGGCAGGCGGGCTCAGGGGCAGGGGCAGGCAGAGTGGTCAGGCAGGCTCAGGGTCAGGGGCAGGCAGAGTGGTCAGGCAGGCTCAGGGTCAGGGTCAGGCAGAGTGGTCAGGCAGGCTCAGGGTCAGGGGCAGGCAGAGTGGTCAGGCAGGCTCAGGGTCAGGGGCAGGCAGGCGGGCTCAGTCAGGACAGGCAAAGGTCAAAAACAGGAGCTGATAAAATGCTGGTTGACTTGAACAAACAAGACGAACTGGCCCAGACAGACAGAAAACACAGGTTTAAATACCCAGGGGATAAGTGGGGAAGATGGGTGACACCTGGAGGGGGTGGAGACAAGCACAAGGACAGGTGAAATATATCAGGGCGTGACAAGCGTGGTTAGTTGAGGAAATGTATGTTCTCTTTTATTCCATTGTCTGCCTATTCTTTAAAAAAAAATGTTTTACCCTTTTTTCTCCCCAATTTCATGGTATCCAATTGTTTTAGTAGCTACTATCTTGTCTCATCGCTACAACTCCCGTACGGCTCCGGAGAGACGAAGGTTGAAAGTCATGCGTCTTCCGATACACAACTCAACCAAGCCGCACTGCTTCTTAACACAGCGCGCATCCAACCCGGAAGCCAGCCGCACCAATGTGTCGGAGGAAATACCGTGCACATGGCGACCTTGGTTAGCTTGCACTGCGCCCCGGCCCGCCACAGGAGTCACTGGTGCACGATGAGACAAGGATTTCCCTACCGGCCAAACCCTCCCTAACCCGGGCAACGCTAGGCCAATTGTGCGTCGCCCCACAGACCTCCCGGTCACGGCCGGTTACGACAGAACCCAGAGTCTCTGGTGGCACAGCGCTGCAGCACAGCGCCCTTAACCACTGCGCCACCCGGGAGACCCGTCTGCCCATTCTTACCACAAAACATGTGTGTGGTTGACTGTGATAAAGGCACAGGTTCATAGGCAGCGTGTGAGTTTAATTTGGGCAAGCTAATTTTCACTATAAAAATGCACCTTTATAATAAAGCAATCAATACATCACCGCATTTGCAGACTAATGGACGATAGTCTACTATTCCTAATGTGACGAGTGGATTGGAGAGTCATAATTTAGGATATTAATATAACTTAATCACTGTTCGCAGAAAAAGACAATGCATGGTTTAGCGCATATAACTTATTTTTATAAACACATTTCATGCAATTCTACTACACTTCTTATGACAGGAGACATTAGCAGAATATGACAAATTACGGGTCGCCTACTTGCTGACACTGACAAACAATCAATTACAACAACGTTGTCCATATAAAAGGACTAAGAGAAGGTCAGACACTAATACAACATGAGGTCCATTTAAACTGGAGGAGGAGGTTGTTGTCAAAAAACTAACTTTTAGTGTCACTGACCCAACAATGATAATAAGTGAATATGCAGTGTGCACTCACCAGAATGTCCGATGCTATCCACTGGTGTCAATAATACTGTTGTTCGCTCAACTAAAAGACAGATTAGACTTTTCATAGTCTTTTCTTTACAGCAATAGCCCATTTGCTTTCCAAACTATGTCTCCCACGATTGTATTTTGAAATTTATTGTGATATGCCTGGCTGGGCCTCTCTACTTTTCACTGACAGTCACACAACAATAATCTGCTCTGTCCTCCTGAGTGGCGCAGTGATCTAAGGCACTGCATGGCAGTGCTAGCAGACTATGAAAAGACTCATCTGTGCCACTAGAGATTCCGGGTTCGAGTCCAGGCTCTGTCGCAGCCGGCAGCGACCGGGAGACCCATAGGGTGGTGCACAAATGGCTAGGCGTTGTGGGTTAGGGGAGGGTTTGGCCAGCAGGGATGTCCTTGTCCCATCGCGCACTAGTGACTCCTGTGGCGAGACAGGTGCAGCGCATGCTGACACAGTAGCCAGGTGTTTCCTCTGACACATTGGTGTGGCTGGCTTCTGGGTTAAGTGGGCATTGTGTCAAGAAGCATGAGACAAGACTGTAACTACCAATTGGACACCACGAATTTGGGAGAGATAATGGGGTAAAAAAAAAGTTTAAATAGATTTTAAAAACAATCTGCCCATATTGCGCTCGCTGCCTTTCCTTCCGAATGTAGGCGATGCGATTATAAACAATCGACAACTTAGTTTTTTGAATGATCCTCTGTATCCAAATCATGCTTTAGTAACATGTTTTGAATAATTGTATTTATTTCTGTATAGACAGGAATAGGCAAATTACAATATAACTTGGACAATTTAATTCAGTTTACTTAGAGAAAGCGTATCTTCCCCCTAGCCTTCTGGACGCCCCCCTACAGTATGAACAGGATTACAGACGTGTGTGTCTTCTCTAAATAATCAAATGAAATATGGTCTAGGTTACAATACAGCACAGTAAAGCAAAACATTTATATGTTTGTGTTTCATAATCATCACAGTTAAAACCAAAGAGCAACAAGCATATATATATATCAGTTGCATGACCGAGGCTACACAGCATGGTCACTCTATTGATTCAGGAGGACCACTGACAGTTACCTTTCGCAAAGAAAACAAGGACCTCTGCCATTTCAGCACCACCAGCTGACTGGACAAAGCCCTCCCAGCCATCTCCAGTGGACCAGCATGAGGCCTTAAGCAGTGCATTCACTTTTTATAGTGTCATCATGGCTTACCTTAAAATGATCTCTTCCTTAAAATCAAGTGCCACGAGTACTTCATTCTCAAGAACCATAAGATTCACATGGTTCAGTTTTTCCTGTCCCGTCGTTTAGCTCAGTCTGTTTTTAACAAGCGGCAGCTTTGAAAGGACCATTCCCGTGGTGCACTAGTAAAAGGTAAAATGTCAAGAATATTCACAAGGCAATATCAACGTTGGGAAAGACATGTGAAGCATGTGAAGCAAGCGGCACCATGAAGACCAAGGAGTTCTCCAAACAGGTCAGGGACAAAGTTGTGGAGAAGTACAGATCAGGGATGGGTTATAAAAAATATCCTAAACCTTGAACATCCCACAGAGCACCATTAAATCCATTATTAAAAAATTGAAAGAATATGGCACCACAATAAACCTGCCAAGAGAGGGCTGCCCACCAAAACTCACGGACCAGGCAAGGAGGGCATTAATCAGAGAGGCAACAAAGATAACCTTGAAGGAGCTGCAAAGCTCCACAGCGGACATTGGAGTATCTGTCCATAGGACCACAAAAAGCCGTACACTCCACAGAGCTGGGCTTTATGGAGAGTGGCCAGAAAGAGACATTGCTTAAAGAAAAAAAACAAGGTAACAGTTTTGGTACTCCCCAAACATATGGAAGAAGGTACTCTGGTCTGATGAGACTAAAACTGAGCTTTTTGGCCATCAAGGAAAACGCTATGTCTGGTGCAAACCCAACACCTCTCATCACCCCGAGAACACCATCACCACAGTGAAGCATGGTGGTGGCAGCATCATGCTGTGGGGATGGTTTTCATCCGCAGGGACTGGGAAACTGGTCAGGATTGAAGGGATGATGGATGGTGCTAAATAGAGGGAAATTCTTGAGGGAAACCTGTTTCAGTCTTCCAGAGATTTGAGACTGGGGCAGAGGTTCACCTTCCAGCAGGACAATGACCCTAAGCATACTGCTAAGGCAACACTCAAGCAGTTTAAGGGGAAACATTTAAATGTCTTGGAATGGCCTAGTCAAAGCCCAGACCTCAATCCAATTGAGAATCTGTGTTATGACTTAAATATTTCTGATTTCTGTATACCAACTTGAAGAAGCTGGAAAAGTTTAGCCTTGAAGAATGGGCAAAAATTCCAGTGGCTAGATGTGCCAAGTTTATAGAGACATACCCCAATAGACTTGCAGCTGTAATTGCTGCAAAAGTTGGCTCTACAAAGTATTGACTTTGGGGGAGTGAATAGTTACGCACGCTCAAGTTTTCAGTAATGGCCTTCCGGGTGGCGCAGTGGTTAAGGGCGCTGTACTGCAGCGCCAGCTGTGCCACCAGAGACTCTGGCCGCGACCGGGAGGTCCGTGGGGCAACACACAATTGGCATAGCGTCGTCCGGGTTAGGGATATCCTTGTCTCATCGCGCACCAGCGACTCCTGTGGCGGGCCGGGTGCAGTGCACGCTAACCAAGGTTGCCAGGTGCACGGTGTTTCCTCCGACACATTGGTGTGGCTGGCTTCCGGGTTGGATGCGCGCTGTGTTATGTGGGTTGTGTATCGGAGGATGTATGACTTTCAACCTTCGTCTCTCCCGAGCCCGTATGGGAGTTGTAGCGATGAGACAAGATAGTAGCTACTAACAATTGGATACCATGAAATTGGGGAGAAAAAGGGGGTAAAATTCAACAACAACAAAAATAAAAGTTTTCAGTAATTTTATCTTGTTTCTTCATATTGTTTCTTGTTTGTTTCACAATAAAACATATTTTGCATCTTCAAAGTGGTAGGCATGTTGTGTAAATCAAATGATACAAACCTCCCAAAAATCTATTTTAATTCCTAAGTTGCAAGGCAACAAAATAGGAAAACTGCCAAGGGGGTGTATACTTTCCCACTGTCACGCCCTGGTCTTAGTATTTTGTGTTTTCTTTATTATTTTGGTTAGGCCAGGGTGTGACATGGGTTTATTATGTGGTGTGTTTTGTCTTGGGGTTTAGTAGGTATTGGGATTGTGGCTTAGTAGGGTTATCTAGTAAAGTCTATGGTTGCCTGAAGTGGTTCTCAAACTGAGGCAGGTGATTATCGTTGTCTCTGATTGGGAACCATATTTAGGCAGCCATATTCGTTGAGTGTTTCGTGGGTGATTGTTCCTGTCTCTGTGTTAGTTTGCACCAGCATAGGCTGTTTCGGTTTCCATGTTACGTTTATTGTTTTTGTATTGTTCGTGTTTATTCGGTTATTAAATATGTATCAAAATTACCACGCTGCATTTTGGTCCAATCCTTGCTACACCTCTTCGTCAGAGGAGGAGATAGAAGAAAACCGTGACACCCACTGTACACTCATTGAGAGCAGGTTCCTGAGTCCTCCTGTGGTTGGTGGTTGCAGTAAATATATATATATATGTATACTACATATACAGTATAAATTTCATTCTTGTTTTTCACTTTTTTTGCTGCCTCTTTGGCCCCTTACGGGCCTGGACTCTGGGGCTTTAGCCCCGGTAAGCCCCCGCATTAATCCGGCCCTGGCTGCGGCATCTGTAGAAGGTTGATAAAAATGGCAACGATGCAACCAAGTGACAGAGATGCAACCCATAAATAGGTCTGTCTACAAGTCTGTCTATAGTTCTGTCTACAGGTCTGTCTATACAGTATGTATGTCTATAGGTCTGTCTACAAGTCTGTCTATAGTTCTGTCTACAGGTCTGTCTATACAGTAGGTCTGTCTATAGTTCTGTCTACAGGTCTGTCTACAGGTCTGTCTATACAGTATGTATGTCTATAGTTCTGTCTACAAGTCTGTCTATAGTTCTGTCTACAAGTCTGTCTATAGTTCTGTTTACAAGTCTATCTACAAGTCTGTCTACAGGTCTGTCTGCAGGTTTGGCTGGTATGTCTACAGGTCTGTCTATAGGTCTGTCTATAGGTCTGTCTGTAGGTCTGTCTATAATTCTGTTGTGGCGGCCTGGTTTCTCATGTCTCATGTCTCAAGCTGTGGTAATGCTTCTCTAACACAGTGGCATACAGACGGCAGCATTGTAATGGTTGAGTTCCTAATTCTCAAGGCAGCTCTCAAGTTGATTCTGTCATGGATTTTAATCATTGCAGCAGCTGTGGCAGAGATTAATACACCTGCGAAGGGTTTCCAAAGATATGTTGCATCCATGACAACAATAACAACAGCACCCATTATTTTTATTTCTACTTTGCACATTCTTCCATTGCAAAACTACCATTCCAGTGTTTTACTTGCTATATTGTATTTACTTTGCCACCATAGCCTTTTTTGCCTTTACCTCCCTTCTCACCTCATTTGCTCACATTGTATATAGACTTGTTTATACTGTATTATTGACTGTATGTTTGTTTTACTCCATGTGTAACTCTGTGTCGTTGTATGTGTCGAACTGCTTTGCTTTATCTTGGCCAGGTCGCAATTGTAAATGAGAACTTGTTCTCAACTTGCCTACCTGGTTAAATAAAGGTGAAATATTTTTTTTTTTTTAAATAAATAAATAATCAATGGGCATGCTGTTGTTTCCTTTTCCTCCCTCCTTGGGTTCTTCTGCTTACCCATTGGACAGAGAGATTACCCTGAATCAGATACTTAAATTCATCCTGATCTTAATTCCACTTAACTATCCTGATTGGTATCAACTCAATCTTAGCACATATCCAACCTACAGTACATTAATTTAGCCTGTACGTCCATGGTTGCTGCTCTCTAAATAGGTCCTACATCAGTACAGTAAATATATATATATATATATATATACATTTTTTATTTTTTATTTTTTTATTTTTTTATTTCACCTTTATTTAACCAGGTAGGCTAGTTGAGAACAAGTTCTCATTTGCAACTGCGACCTGGCCAAGATAAAGCATAGCAGTGTGAACAGACAACACAGAGTTACACATGGAGTAAACAATTAACAAGTCAATAACACAGTAGAAAAAAAGAGTCTATATACATTGTGTGCTAAAGGCATGAGGAGGTAGGCGAATAATTACAATTTTGCAAATTAACACTGGAGTGATAAATGATCAGATGGTCATGTACAGGTAGAGATATTGGTGTGCAAAAGAGCAGAAAGGTAAATAAATATAAACAGTATGGGGAAGAGGTAGGTAAAATTGGGTGGGCTATATACCGATGGACTATGTACAGCTGCAGCGATCGGTTAGCTGCTCAGATAGCAGATGTTTGAAGTTGGTGAGGGAGATAAAAGTCTCCAACTTCAGCAATTTTTGCAATTCGTTCCAGTCACAGGCAGCAGAGAACTGGAACGAAAGGCGGCCAAATGAGGTGTTGGCTTTAGGGATGATCAGTGAGATACACCTGCTGGAGCGCGTGCTACGGGTGGATGTTGCCATCGTGACCAGTGAACTGAGATAAGGCGGAGCTTTACCTAGCATGGACTTGTAGATGACCTGGAGCCAGTGGGTCTGGCGATGAATATGTAGCGAGGGCCAGCCGACTAGAGCATACAGGTTGCAGTGGTGGGTGGTATAAGGTGCTTTAGTAACAAAACGGATGGCACTGTGATAAACTGCATCCAGTTTGCTGAGTAGAGTATTGGAAGCCATTTTGTAGATGACATCGCCGAAGTCGAGGATCGGTAGGATATTCACTTTTACTAGGGTAAGTTTGGCGGCGTGAGTGAAGGAGGCTTTGTTGCGGAATAGAAAGCCGACTCTAGATTTGATTTTAGATTGGAAATGTTTGATATGAGTCTGGAAGGAGAGTAGAACAGCACTCCTACTCTAAGATACTTTTTTGTTGTTGGGCCCTGTTGTTGTGTGAATTGTGAAATGCACAGAGGCTCATGAATTCAGATGGGTACGTTGGTTTGTGTACAGGAAAATTAGACACAGTATGTTGAGGAAGTCATCAGAGACTGAGACTCCTTTTATGATTTGCATTTAGACGAGTAGATTATCATTCCACATTATTATGTTGATTGGGAGCGCTGGTAAGACCGGGGAGAATGTTAAGTGTTGTTCTGGAGGTGAGACTCAGCACATATTTAACTTGAGGAAGACCAGAGCCTTTTATAAATGATTTATAAACAGTTTTTATTGGTTAGTTTATTAGATAGTTTATAAATCTGTTGTCTCCCTTTGCATGGTACCTCGATGACTGTATGGGAGCATGTCTTTTCATGACTAATGAGCTGACCACTCACACACAAACATGCAAGAGCACACATACCATAGTTGCACGTGCATACTGTACACATACACACACTTTCTCTCTCTCTATCTTTCTCTCTTTCTCTCTCTTTCTCTCTCACTTTCTCTCTCTTTCTTTCTCTCACTTTCTCTCTCTTTCTTTGTCTCTCACTTTCTCTCTCTATCTCTCAGGGGGGCTAAGATTGAGCACAGTAGGTCAGAAGGGCGTAGGCTGCCAGGCTATTTCATTGCAACTGCCACTCACCTCTAACCTCCCCTCCTCCCTCTGCCCTTCCTCTCCCCTCCTTTCTCTTTCCTCTCCTCCCTTTCTCCACTCCTCTCCTCCCTCTCCCCTCCTATCTCTCTCCCCCTCCTCCCTCTATCTCCCTCCTCCTCTCCTCCTCCTCCTCCTCCTCTGCTTGACTCTACAGTATCTCCCTCTGCCAGAGAGGCCAATCTGAATAAGAAATGCCACTCTCCTCTTTAACCAGATGCTACTTCAGTCCAGCAGGCCATGCATGTGATGTCTGTGGAATACTGATATTAGACAGAGTAGAGAAAAAGAGAGGGAGGAAAGAAACACCATCAAACCACCATCATCTGGCAGAGAGACAATAGGATACATTCTCTATTCAATTTAAACAGCACAGAGGCTTTGTGTGAAATTGGCTCAGATGCTTGAGAGAGGGGGAAGAACAAGGGAGAACAAGGGAGAATAACACTACACTAAAAATGTGTTTGGTGATTTTTATTTGTTTATTTTACCCCCTTTTTCTCCACAATTTCTATCTTGTCTCATCGCTGCAACTCCCCAATGGGCTCGGGAGGCGAAGGTTGAGTTATGCATCCTTAGAAACATGACCCGCCAAACCTCGTTTCTCAATACCCGCCTTCTTAACCCGGAAGCCAGGCGCACCAATGTGTCGGAGGAATTGGTGATATTTTTTAATATATTTTTTACTTCATAAAGTTTAGGCAGGGGAAATTGCTTTTAAACGCATAACTATTGCTGGAATTTGTCGTCATAAACGATTGCTCGAATTAAATGTAAATGTGTCCGTTGCTGTGATAATTTCAGGTTTGTTTGGGTGGTGTAAACAGATTTAACAATGTATTTAACAAAGCCTGCTGTTTCTGAATATCATCATGTGGTTGCTGGGGAGATTATGCTGTAAATACACAACAATATGAGATGCCCTTTGTACCAACACAACAGAGGGCATTTAATGGGTACAACACTGATCGCTGATACCATTACTGGTGTTGCGCCCTATAATCCAACAATATGAGATGCCCTTTGTACCAACACAACAGAGGGCATTTAATGGGTACAACACTGATCGCTGATACCATTACTGGTGTTGCGCCCTATAATCCAACAATGATTTAACCAGATAACTTGAACAGGCTTAATAAAGTTCTTCCTTGGGAATAAATGGAATACAGTATGAATGTGTAACAAATACTGGACATCCAAATGTTCAATTATAAAATGCCTGTTTTCTTATTTATTGTTCTGGACTAGTTTAGCTCAAAATATACATGGGTTTAGCTTGTGCTGTTTCCATCCCTCTGTGCTACAGGCCTCTAGCAGTCAGCCTCGTTCCTTTCTGCATAACACAAAGCTAAAGAGCTACTGAGCAGACCATGTGCTGAAACAGAACCATGGCGGATGGGATGAGTGACAGACACAGATCACTGTCTACATCCCAAATGGCACCCTATTCTCTATTTAGTGCATTACTTTAGACCAGGCCTCATATGGCTGTGGTCAAATGTAGTGCCCTATATAGGGAATAGGTTGCTTTTTGGGACACACTCACTGACTAATAGAGATACAGAATGAGATGTTTGCAGCATGGTAATGGGATCATGGGCACACTGAGACAACATAATGTCTGAGAGAGAGAGAGAGAGAGAGAGAGAGAGAGAGAGAGAGAGAGAGAGAGAGAGAGAGAGAGAGAGATGTCTGCAGCACCTAGATCTTATGCATGGCGCAGTGCTATATTAACACACTACCCCTCTGTTAAGAGGGGGGGGGGGTTTAAGTGATGGGTGGAAACTCAGAATATTAGACAATGAGGACTCTCAGCCTGTCACAGATCCCTCCAGAACTTTCATTACGCACACCTGGCCCCTATTCCCAGTTATTAGTACTTGTATAAGTGTGCCCTTGGTTCACCATTGTCTTGTCGATTATTGTTACTATGTACGTTGGTCGTGTGAGTTCCTGTGATGTTTGTTTTGGCTTTCGTGCCATTGTGGATTGCGCAGATGATTACGGGTCTCGTCCCGTGTGATAATCATTGTGCGCTTGTGTTATTTATTCGAGATACTTCTCACTCTTTTGTTTGGGTTTCTACCCTGTGTGTTGTATACATGTTTGTTTGGTCTTCGTCCCTGTGCCTTTACATGGCATGCTGTAATTTGGGGTAAATATATTTTAAAAACTATTACGCATTCCTGCGCCTGTCTCCCAATCCCTTCATGCCAGCGTGACACAGCCAACGTCAACCTGTACAAGTCTGGAACAGTAATGGTACAGGGCAACCACAAACAGTGATAGCTGGACTTTCACATAATCCAAGAGATAGCTCAGCAGGATAAGCTCTCTCTTGAGAAAGATACCCTGAATGTGTCAGAACAGACCTCTTCATTATACAACCCCACAGACTAGCAACCCAAAGCAGAAAGTCAACCTCCCAGCACAGAGTACTACTCCCTCATTGAAATGAAGGATAAATTCACCCAGCTGGAGGTAAGGCAGATGGAGCTGGAACAGAAGCTGAACACACTCCAGTCAGCACAAAACATTGTCCAGCTCAACAACACCCCATCAACTAGACTCGGAGAGCTGGAGGTGGAGAGAGACATGTCTGCACTCTGGACTGTGGTGAGACAACGCCAACAGGAGAAAGAGCAGGAGCAAGTGAAGAACAGAGCACTAGAGGAGAAGGTGAGAATGAAGATGTGTGACAGAGAACAACCAATTAGAGAGCTGGCCACCCCCACAGAGAAGTCAGCAGAATAGCCCACCTCAGACCCTGATCTAAGCCTCTCCACCACAGCAGAACAGTTCACCCCAGACCCTGACCATAGCCTCGACATCACAGCAGAACAGACATTTTAAGAACACCAAGCCCAGGGCATCCCACCCCCTCTGGCCACTCTGATAACCCACTCTGATAATCCTCTGAACCCCCCCACACACCCACTGAGGACATACACAAGCCTAAGATTGTACTCCTTATGGACTCAAATCGGGAAAGTATACAAGAAAATGTACTTTTTCCCAAACACACAGTGTCTAAACACCCAGCGCGCCCTAGACCTTCTGTCTGAGGACCATCTAGGGTCACCCAGCCACATAATAATACACACAGGCACAAACAACTTGAGAACACCACAGGAAAGGGTGGCCACAGCACTCAAGGGCAGGATTGAAAAAGCTTCTTCTACTTTCCCCAATGCACAAGTGGTTATTTCCACCCTGCTACCACAAAAAGACTTCCACCCTGGACTGGAACAGCCTCTATGACCAGGTCCACCTCTACAAGGCAGCCATGCCCACCTTCGCCCGGACCCTAAAGGACATCGCCCTCAACTGCAGCCCCAACACCTCACACAGGAGCAACAAATCAACAGACACCCCGCCCAGACCAGTGAGACAGACCTGCAGGACCCCCCTCCGGACCTACACATAGAGGAACCACGCCGAGAGGACCTACATCCAGACCACAGCACTAATGGCCACATCCCCACCCCGACCAATCAACACCCCCCAAGTCAACCATGCCCACAGCCCATTTAGGCAACCCACTAGTTGCCCTCTAGGTTACAGAGAGCTGATAGTCCCATCCACCACACTACCAGGTGGGTGGTATAGCGGAGAAGGACCCACTGGTTACCCTCTAGGTTACAGAGAGCTGATAGTCCCATCCACCACACTACCAGGTGGGTGGTATAGCGGAGAAGGACCCACTAGTTACCCTCTAGGTTACAGAGAGCTGATAGTCCCATCCACCACACTACCAGGTGTGAAACACAGAAGAGACTCAGGGCGTATGCTAATTTGATATAGAGCAGACCTAACTCACTCTATTAAATTAATCAAAACAGTAACATTTTACATTTGGCTAGAAATTCTAAAGGAAATGATCTCAACAGAGAGTAATGCCTTCCTGTGTGCCACCTATATCCCCCCACTAGAATCACCATACTTTAATGAAGACAGCTTCTCCATCCTGGAAGGGGAAATCAATCATTTCCAGGCCCAGGGACATGTACTAGTCTGTGGCGACCTAAATGACAGAGCTGGACAAGAACCTGACACCCTCTGTTATGCAGGTGAGTGAGGACCCAAAAGCGGTTTAACAAAAACAGAGTCCTTTAATGTCAAAACACAGGGAAGACATAGATCCTCTTCAGATGTATTGAATGGCAAAATAGACAACCCGCAGAGAGGGCGACAAATAAATCATAAAGTCCTTCTGATATTACAGAAGAGTCCCCTTCTTAGCAGCAGAGGAGAATAGCAGGGTTAGCGGCGACAGACTGCTGGTCTCTCCGGGTAGGCGCGGGTTGTAGAGGACAGAGGTACCTGATCACACGTAGCATCAGATGAACAGGCAGATTCCGACAGGACGAGACAAGGGTGAAGCAAACGAGACGATAGTTTGGTTCTGGCATGAGAAACTCAAACGAGAATCTGACAAAGACAGAAGCAGGAACAGAGAGAGAAATAGAGAACTAATCAGAGGGAAAAAAGGGAACAGGTGGGAAAAGGGTGAACGAGGTAGTTAGAGAAGATGAGGAACAGCTGGGGGAAGGAAAGGAAGAGAAGGTAACCTAATACGACCAGCAGGGGGAAACGGAGTGAAGAGAAAGAACAGGAACAAGACATAACATGACAATACATGACAGTACTCCCCCACTCACCGAGCGCCTCCTGGTGCACTCGAGGAGGAAACCTGGCGGCAACGGAGGAAATCATCGATCAGCAAACGGTCCAGCACGTCCCGAGAGGGAACCCAACTCCTTTCCTCAGGACCGTACCCCTCCCAATCCACTAGGTACTGATGACCACGGCCCCGAGGACGCATGTCCAAAATCTTACGGACCCTGTAGATAGGTGCGCCCTCGACAAGGATGGGGGGGGGGAAGACGAGCGGGGGCGCGAAGAACGGGCTTAATACAGGAGACATGGAAGACCGGGTGGACGCGACGAAGATATCGCGGGAGAAGAAGTCGCACTGCGACAGGATTAATGATCTGAGAAATACGGAACGGACCAATGAACCGTGGGGTCAACTTGCGAGAAGCTGTCTTAAGGGAAGGTTTTGGGTGGAGAGCCATACTCTCTGACCGCGACAATATCTAGGACTCTTAGTTCTACGCTTATTAGCGGCTCTCAATGTCTGCGCCCTATAACGGCAAAGTGCAGACCTGACCCTCTTCCAGGTGCGCTCACAACGTTGGACAAACGCCTGAGCGGAGGGGACGCTGGACTCGGCGAGCTGAGATGAGAACAGCGAAGGCCGGTACCCGAGGCTACTCTGAAAAGGAGATAGCCCGGTCGCAGACGAAGGAAGCGAGTTGTGGGCGTATTCTGCCCAGGGAAGCTGTTCTGACCAAGATGCAGGGTTACGAAAAGAAAGACTGCGTAAGATGCGACCAATAGTCTGATTGGCCCATTCTGCTTGACCGTTAGACTGGGGGTGAAAGCCGGAAGAGAGACTGACGGAGGCCCCAATCAAACGGCAAAACTCCCTCCAAAATTGAGACGTGAATTGCGGACCCCTGTCCGAAACGACGTCTGATGGAAGGCCATGAATTCTGAAAACATTCTCGATGATGATTTGTGCCGTTTCTTTAGCAGAAGGGAGCTTAGCGAGGGGAATAAAATGAGCCGCCTTAGAGAACCTATCGACAACCGTAAGAATAACAGTCTTCCCCGCTGACGAAGGCAGTCCGGTGATAAAGTCTAAGGCGATGTGAGACCACGGTCGAGAGGGAATGGGAAGCGGTCTGAGACGGCCGGCAGGAGGAGAGTTCCCGGACTTAGTCTGCGCGCAGACCGAACAAGCAGCCACGAAACGACGCGTGTCACGCTCCCGAGTGGGCCACCAAAAACGCTGGCGAATGGAAGCAAGCGTACCCCGAACGCCGGGGTGGCCGGCTAACTTGGCAGAGTGAGCCCAGTGAAGAACGGCCAGACGAGTAGGAACGGGAACGAAAAGAAGGTTCCTAGGACAAGCGCGCAGCGACGGAGTGTGAGTGAGAGCTTGCTTTACCTGCCTCTCAATTCCCCAGACAGTCAACCCGACAACACGCCCCTCAGGGAGAATCCCCTCGGGGTCGGTGGAGGCTACTGAAGAACTGAAGAGACGAGATAAAGCATCAGGCTTGGTGTTCTTAGAGCCCGGACGATAAGAAATTACGAACTCGAAACGAGCGAAAAACAGCGCCCAACGAGCCTGACGCGCATTAAGTCGTTTGGCAGAACGGATGTACTCAAGGTTCCTATGGTCAGTCCAAACGACAAAAGGAACGGTCGCCCCCTCCAACCACTGTCGCCATTCGCCTAGGGCTAAGCGGATGGCGAGCAGTTCGCGGTTTCCCACATCATAGTTACGTTCCGACGGCGACAGGCGATGAGAAAATACGCGCAAGGGTGGACCTTGTCGTCAGAAAGGGAGCGCTGAGAAAGAATGGCTCCCTCGCCCACCTCTGACGCGTCAACCTCGACAACGAACTGTCTAGAGACGTCAGGTGTAACAAGGATAGGTGCGGATGTAAACCGATTCTTGAGGAGATCAAAAGCTCCTGGGCGGAAACGGACCACTTAAAGCACGTCTTGACAGAAGTAAGGGCTGTGAGAGGAGCTGCCACCTGACCGAAATTACGGATGAAACGACGATAGAAATTCGCGAAGCCGAGAAAGCGCTGCAGCTCGACGCGTGACTTAGGGGCGGGCCAATCGATGACAGCTTGGACCTTAGCGGGATCCATCTTAATGCCTTCAGCGGAAATAACAGAACCGAGAAATGTGACGGAGGAGGCATGAAAAGAGCACTTCTCAGCCTTCACATAAAGACAATTCTCTAAAAGGCGCTGGAGGACACGTCGAACGTGCTGAACATGAATCTGGAGTGACGGTGAAAAAATCAGGATATCGTCAAGGTAAACGAAAACAAAGATGTTCAGCATGTCTCTCAGGACGTCATTCACTAATGCTTGAAAGACAGCTGGAGCGTTAGCGAGGCCGAAAGGAAGAACCCGGTATTCAAAGTGCCCTAACGGAGTGTTAAACGCCGTTTTCCACTCGTCCCCCTCCCTGATGCGCACGAGATGGTAAGCGTTACGAAGGTCCAACTTAGTGAAAAACCTGGCTCCCTGCAGGATCTCGAAGGCTGAAGACATAAGAGGAAGCGGATAACGATTCTTAACTGTTATGTCATTCAGCCCTCGATAATCTACGCAGGGGCGCAGGGACCCGTCCTTCTTCTTAACAAAAAAAAAACCCGCTCCGGCGGGAGAGGAGGAGGGGACTATGGTACCAGCGTCGAGAGCTACAGACAAATAATCCTCGAGAGCCTTACGTTCGGGAGCCGACAGAGAGTATAGTCTACCCCGGGGGGGAGTGGTTCCCGGAAGGAGATCAATACTACAATCATACGACCGGTGCGGAGGAAGAGAGGTGGCCCTGGACCGACTGAACACCGTGCGCAGATCGTGATATTCCTCCGGCACCCCCGTCAAATCACCAGGCTCCTCCTGTGAAGAAGAGACAGAGGAAACAGGAGGGATAGCAGACATTAAACATTTCACATGACAAGAGACGTTCCAGGAGAGGATAGAATTACTAGACCAATTAATAGAAGGATTATGACAAACTAGCCAGGGATGGCCCAAAACAACAGGTGTAAAAGGTGAACCAAAAATTAAAAAAGAAATGGTTTCGCTATGATTACCAGAGACAGTGAGGGTTAAAGGTAGCGTTTCACGCTGAATCCTGGGGAGAGGACTACCATCCAAAGCGAACAAGGCCGTGGGCTCCCCTAACTGTCTGAGAGGAATGTCATGTTCCCGAGCCCAGGTTTCGTCCATAAAACAGCCCTCCGCCCCAGAGTCTATCAAGGCACTGCAGGAAGCTGACGAACCGGTCCAGCGTAGATGGACCGACAAGGTAGTGCAGGATCTTGAAGGAGAGACCAGAGTAGTAGCGCTCACCAGTAGCCCTCCGCTTACTGATGAGCTCTGGCTTTACTGGACATGAAGTGACAAAATGACCAGCGGAACCGCAATAGAGACAGAGGCGGTTGGTGATTCTCCGTTCCCTCTCCTTAGTCGAGATGCGGATACCCCCCAGCTGCATAGGCTCAGCACCCGAGCCGGCGGAGGAAGATGGTAGTGATGCGGAGAGGGGGGCAACGGATAACGCGAGCTCCTTTCCACGAGCTCGGTGACGAAGATCAACCCGTCGCTCTATGCGAATAGCGAGTTCAATCAAGGAATCCACGCTGGAAGGAACCTCCCGGGAGAGAATCTCATCCTTTACCTCCGCGCGGAGACCCTCCAGAAAACGAGCGAGCAAAGCTGGCTCGTTCCAGTCACTGGAGGCAGCAAGAGTGCGAAACTCAATAGAGTAATCTGTTATGGATCGATTACCTTGACATAGGGAAGACAGGGCCCTGGAAGCTTCCTCCCCAAAAACAGAACGATCAAAAACCCGTATCATCTCCTCCTTAAAGTCCTGATACTGGCTAGTACACTCAGCCCTCGCCTCCCAGATTGCCGTGCCCCACTCACGAGCCCGTCCAGTAAGGAGAGATATGACGTAGGCGATACGAGCTGTGCTCCTGGAGTAAGTGTTGGGCTGGAGAGAAAACACAATATCACACTGGGTGAGGAACGAGCGGCATTCAGTGGGCTCCCCAGAGTAACACGGCGGGTTATTGATTCTGGGCTCCGGAGATTCGGAAGCCCTGGAAGTGGCCGGTGGATCGAGGCGGAGATGGTGAATCTGTTTTGTGAGGTCGGAGACTTGGGCGGCCAGGGTCTCAACGGCATGTCGAGCAGCAGACAATTCCTGCTCGTGTCTGCCTAGCATCGCTCCCTGGATCTCGACGGCTGAGTGGAGAGGATCCGAAGTCGCTGGGTCCATTCTTGGTCAGATTCTTCTGTTATGCAGAACCTGACACCCTCTGTTATGCAGGTGAGTGAGGACCCAAAGCGGTTTAACAAAAACAGAGTCCTTTAATGTCAAAACACAGGGAAGACATAGATCCTCTTCAGATGTATTGAATGGCAAAATAGACAACCCGCAGAGAGGGCGACAAACAAATCATAAAGTCCTTCTGATATTACAGAAGAGTCCCCTTCTTAGCAGCAGAGGAGAATAGCAGGGTTAGCGGCGACAGACTGCTGGTCTCTCCGGGTAGGCGCGGGTTGTAGAGGACAGAGGTACCTGATCACACGTAGCATCAGATGAACAGGCAGATTCCGACAGGACGAGACAAGGGTGAAGCAAACGAGACGATAGTTTGGTTCTGGCATGAGAAACTCAAACGAGAATCTGACAAAGACAGAAGCAGGAACAGAGAGAGAAATAGAGAACTAATCAGAGGGAAAAAAGGGAACAGGTGGGAAAAGGGTGAACGAGGTAGTTAGAGAAGATGAGGAACAGCTGGGGGAAGGAAAGGAAGAGAAGGTAACCTAATACGACCAGCAGGGGGAAACGGAGTGAAGAGAAAGAACAGGAACAAGACATAACATGACAATACATGACACCCTCAGCACACCGGGTCAAACACCTACCTGGAGGTGACAGCATTCCCTCCCCCATATGCCCCCCTAGGCACAACTACGACAACATAACCAACAAAAACGGGTCACAACTCTTGCAGCTCTGTCGCACGCTGGGTATGTACAGAGTCAATGGTAGGCTTTGAGGGGACTCCTACGGTAGGTACAGGTACACCTATAGCTCATCTCTTGGCAGTAGTACTGTAGACTACTTTATCACTGACCTCAACCCAGAGTCTCTCAGAGCGCTCACAGTCAGTCCACTGAGACCCCTATCCGATCACAGCAAAATCACAGTCTACTTGTACAGACCAATACTCAATCATGAGGCATCAAAGCCAAAGGAACTGAGTAATATAGCAAATGCTATAGATGGAAGTAAAGTAGTGTGGAAACCTACCAAAAAACAATTAGGCAACAACAAATTCAATACCTTTTAGACAACTTCATGGACAAAACGTTTAACTGTAATAGTGAAGGTGTAAACTTGGCAGTAGGAAACCTAAACAGTATATTTGACCTCTCAGCTTCCCTATCAAATCTAAAAAATGTCAAACAGAAAACCTAAGAAAATGAACAACAATGACAAATGGTTTGATGAAGAATGCAAAAAAAGAGTTTGTGTTGATGTAGTGTCCCCATGAGTGACAGACGTGATAACGTGATTTAATGTCATTTTGTCTATGGCCAATGACCTTGAGCCTTCTTGGATGGGCACTTCTAATGTAACTCTATGGCAGCACCCAAGGGGCTAGAATTTTCGAGCTCTACCCGTAGATTTTGCGGTGACGTAGCGTCCCCATGAGTGACATTGTTTGCAAACTGTCTAATAAAAAAACATGAGCTAGCGCACACCCAGAGAAAATGATCTTATGTAGAGGTGCTGACTAACTGCAAATAAACTATAAAAAAATAATAGAGTCGCACACTCTATGTATAAACCCGTCATTATCACGTTTCAGGTAAGACCCAAACGCAGAAGTAACCATGTTTATTACAGCAACACGGGCAGGCAAACGACAGGTCAAGGCAGGCAGGGGTCGATAATCCAGAGTACAGGACGGCAGTCAGGCTCAGGGTCAGGGGCAGGCAGAGTGGTCAGGCAGGCGGGCTCAGAGTCAGGACAGGCAGAGGTCAAAACCAGGAGGGCGAGAAAAAGAGCGACTGGGGAAAAGAAGGAGCTGAGACAAAATGCCGGTTGACTTGACAAACAAGACGAACTGGCAACAGACAAACAGAGAACACAGGTATAAGTACCCAGGGGATAATGGGGAAGATAAGCGACACTTGGAGGGGGGTGGAGACAAGCACAAGGACAGGTGAAACAGATCAGCTAGGTTTCCATCCAATTAGTGCCAGATTTGAATGGGAATACTCTAAAATCAGCATAAAGAAAAGATGTTCATTTTTCCACCAGTAATGTGTTTCTACCAAATGGACGTGTTGCTGATACTGAATCAGTGCATGATAACATAGTGCACACAAAATGTACTCTGTGGCGACACGTCATTCAGGGCAGGTGGGGCAACAACAAAAAATCTGTTGTTGTTGCCTGTTTTGCATGTTATTTGGCATTAGTATGTGTCACATATCAGTTTGCAAATAACAAAGAGAGTTGCACAGTCGATGTATAAACACCCAGTAATTTATTGGGTAAATCACCAACGTTTCGGCATCACTGTGCCTTCTTCAGGGTAATGTCATGAATGCTTCAACCAGGTTATGTAGACAAACCACTGACAATAGTGAGGGGTGTGTCATAATTATTAAGTTAAGACTCCCCTTGAAATGTCATCCTCAGTGACATGTATACATAGGTCCTACCGTGAGTCAAGGAGGAGAACCCAGCTGAGGTACCTGAGAACTCTGAGAGAACCACATTTAGAGCAAGAGGTTCATTCGTAACACCTCCGAAATGCAATGCAGACATAGAAACTGGATTGTTGAAAATGATGTAGGTGACCTACTGAAAGACAAACACAAATCCTATGATAACCTGAGTAGAGATCCTTATATTATCATAAAAACATGAGACATAGGAGGAGGAATTTGTATACAAAACAAATGTGACTATGCGAATGAATGTCGCCTACAACTATCTAACGGCTATCGCAAACTGAATGATGACCCTACCCTAGAATTACAGCATAATATCCCATCTACAGTGGAAAGGTGTTTGGAATCAGGACAAATCACCCAAAAATTATGTGAATTTCTTTGTGTGAGATTTCCTAAGATACCAACTTTTTATACAGTCGCTAAATTACACAAACAAGTGTCTCCTCCCACAGGTAGATCCATTGTAGCAGCAAATGACTGTTACATCCCCAACATTTCTTTGTTTGTGGATCAGCATAGCTAAATGAGGTGTTGTCTTTGTTTTTAGTATGGTCAGGGCATGAGTTGGGGTGGGCAGTCTATGTTTGTTTTAGTATGGTCAGGGCATGAATTGGGGTGGGCAGTCTATGTTGGTTTTTGAGTTCGGCCTAGTATGGTTCTCAATCAGAGGCAGCTGTCAATTGTTGTCCCTGATTGAGAATCATACTTAGGTAGTCTGGGTTTCACTTTTGGTTTGGGGGTGTTTGTTTCCGTGTGAGTGTTTGGGCCACACGGTACTGTTTCACTGTTGGTTTGTGGGTGTTTGTTTCCGTGTGAGTGTTTGGGCCACACGGTACTGTTTCACTGTTGGTTTGTGGGTGTTTGTTTCCGTGTGAGTGTTTGGGCCACACGGTACTGTTTCTCTGTTTGTTTCCGTGTGAGTGTTTGGGCCACACGGTACTGTTTCACTGTTGGTTTGGGGGTGTTTGTTTCCGTGTGAGTGTTTGGGCCACACGGTACTGTTTCGTTTTGTTCACATCGTTTATTGTTTGGTTCCAGTGTTCAGTTTGTTTATTAAAAAGACATGAACCTTTACGACGCTGCACCTTGGTCCTCCTCTCTATCTCCAGACGACATCCATTACATAAAGGTTAAATTAAAAATTAAAAATACATTAAACCTATGGTTGAGAATCTCCCGTCTTATGTCAAAGAGTCACATGATTTCATTGATAGAGGGCATAGGAAGGATACCAGAGGGCACCCTGCTGGCCACTTTGATGTGGAGAGCTTGTACACTACCATCCCACACACTGGAGGCTTGCAGGCGCTGCAACACTTCCTACAGCAGAGAGACTTGTCCATCCAATGATCGCATCTTACAACTTACTGAATTTGAACACCACAGCTCAATCAGGTGTAAGAACATTGACTATCCAGTAGCAGCTCACTTTGTTGAAGCTAACCATCCAATCTCCTCCCTACAAATACACAGGCATTGAGCATGTTGCTCTACCAAGGAGAGGAGGTAACATGGAGATCCTACTACTACAAAGGGAGGCTTACTGGAGATCCTGTCTAAAAACATTGACCCCTAGTGGTCTGAATATTGACTTTGATCTCAGGCCCTTCTTATGAACAATTCTCTCTTTTATAAACAAGTCTTATGAATGGATATATTCTTTCTACAGCTTATAATTGTACACCCAATATGTTCCCCCTGTTGATGATGTGTATTATGCATTATGGTTGAACCAACAGATTACATGTAATACATTTTGTTTATGAAATAGGAAACAATTGAATATGTATGTGATATTGATTGAAACAATAATGCATGTTGATGCTAATGTTATCTACACTATTTAATTATGTTTCCATATGATAGCAATAGCCTAATATAGTAAATATGGTATAAACTATTGTTTTCTTAACAGTTTCACTTAATTCATTCTAATTAACTTAATAATTATGACACACCCCTCACTATTGTCAGTGGTTTGTCTACATAACCTGGTTGAAGCATTCATGACATTAACCCTGAAGAAGGCACAGTGATGCCGAAACGTTGGTGATTTACCCAATAAATTACTGGGTGTTTATACATCGACTGTGCAACTCTCTTTGTTATTTGCAAACTGATATGTGACACGTATTAATGCCAAAATAACATGCAAAACAGGCAACAACAACAGATTTTTTGTTGTTGCCCCACCTGCCCTGAATGACGTGTCGCCACAGAGTACATTTTGTGTGCACTATGTTATCATGCACTGATTCAGTATCAGCAACACGTCCATTTGGTAGAAACACATTACTGGTGGAAAAATGAACATCTTTTCTTTATGCTGATTTTAGAGTATTCCCATTCAAATCTGGCACTAATTGGATGGAAACCTTGCTGATCACACATTATAAACCAATATGCATATATTATAGGGCAATTCTCATCAGGTATAGACTGTCAAAATGTGCAAACAAGACCGTGTCTGGTTGTTGACAATGTTGGGCTGCAGTCCCCTTGTTGTGAGTCACGTATTCATGACTGTTTTACTGTAAATGTGTCAGTCCACAATTGCTCAATAAACTGTGTTTCTTCCAGTTGATTTGCCACTGACTGACTCCCCATAGAGATTGTGTGTAACTTATTGGCTTGCCCTTCTGCTCCAATTCATGTCACGTCAAGCCCCAAGCTGATCCCTACTGTACATCAGTGTCTAGGGAAACATCAACCCACGTTTTGATAGAAATGGAGATTTAGAGAAATTATACAATCTGCACAATTGAAGTGTTGGATGATGTATCTTGATTCTAAAAATCGAAACAAAAACGGTATATATTTCGTCATGTTTGAGATATGTTTGATATGAATTGATCACAAGTTGTCTGATAGATAATCAATGTAGGCTAGTGCCACACACAGCTCAATAAAACTAATATTCTGGTTATTACTCAAATAGTATAGATGGATAGGAAAAGACAACTTCATCTCCAGGAAACACACAGATCGAGAACATATTCAGTGAAATTATTTCTACCCTAATACTGTACTTTGAAGATGCTAGGTCAGTTCGCCAGCTGTATCGACTGATATGGTTTCCATGTGCTCAGTTTCACTACATTACTGCAGGCTCAATCCCTCCCATAAACGTCATTGATTGAAATTGCTACTGAGGCAGGGAGTCTCGAGCCGATCAGCCAAGCCAAGGCAGAGCGAGTGAGCGTTGCATAGCGAGGGGAAGAGGTGGTTTGCTTCGTTCAGTATTTTTTTTATGAACAAAACTACGAATCACCTCTTCTTTTAAAGATGTGGACAGAAGTCGGGAAGCTAATGCTCCTACATGTGTTACTATTGGAGCTCCACTCCACCCAAGGTAAGAATGCATTTTTCTCAATCTCATTGATTATGGGTGAGGGATATATTTTTCATTTCGAATGGGGAAGCGACGTTACAGACAGAACTGAAGAAGCCAGTGTAGAATAGGCTAGATGCGTTTCCTATTACCAATAGTCATCACAAAGGTGGATATAAGTTTACCTGCACTAAATACTATTTTATAGCACATCCTATGCTCTGCTGTTGGTTCCCTATTCCACAACATGAAACCAGTCTATGGTGACGTGAGAGCCTGGTAAATTACAATAGGCGGGAGGTAACCAACATGTGCTTGAATGACATACGGAAGAGAAGGTAACCTAGCTTTGGGACACAATACACATACTCACAAAAACCTAGGGATACGTGGAATGGAAGGGGTTGCAGTGTTGTTCCATCATTTCCTAATTGATTCAATACACTGGTGCTCACTGTACATTTTTTATTCAGTCAGCATTATAATTTGAGTTGGTTTATAAGGCTGTTGTAGCCTACGCTACATTATGTTGAACGGCAGCTGTCAACATTCACAACAACAACAAAAAACATTCTTAAGTTAAGCTACAATAAAATAAAGAAACAAATTATGGCTGTTAGTCTAACAGTTGTAGTTTTGCATTCCAATTTGAAACGATGAGATTTAAATAATTCCCATTTAAGTGCCAATTTAATTCAACTTGCTTTCCCTTTCTGTTCTCAATTGATGTTTTGCTCATCGTAGAGACTCTGTTCCCCCCCATACAGTGTTGTAGCCTAATAACAATGTACTGTATCAGGGTCAATTAACCATCACTTCGTATCCAACATTTAACCCATGTTTCAACATTGTATCAACAGAACTCTCTAAACCTTTATTGTAACAGTAGATCGATGCAACATTAATATCAAAGATTGAACACGATTTAATGTTTTATTTACGTCTTTATCTTTACGTCTTTATCTTCTTCGGTATACAGGGACTCATACGGATACGGATTGTGAAACGGGTCAGTTTCAATGCAAGAACGGAAGGTGTGTACCTACTCTCTGGAGATGTGACGATGACGACGACTGCTCTGATAACAGCGATGAAGAAAACTGTCGTAAGTAACACCACCTGTCCAACTAATACTGCTGCGCTGTACATATGATCCCCATTGCAGAGGCGCCACAGGGCTTCAATAAGCATTGTAAATACGGTCACCAGAGCAGGTGTTGGGAGTTTTTATGTGGATATGTAATGTGGATAATGTGGATATGGAGTTCACATTGCCATTGCTGAGTGCATGTGAATGTGGCTGTTGTCTTAGACACATTGTATTTAAGCTGCAATATGTAACTTTTTGGGGACCTGACCAAATGTACATAGAAATATGAGTTATAGATCTGTCATTCTCATCGAAAGGAAGTCTAATAAGCTGTAGATATGTTGTTCTATGTGTGCTATTTCTATGCTTCCTGTTCTTCAGTTTAGTTTTTGCATCTTTTACTTTCGGTTTTGTACACCAGTTTCAAACAGCTGAAAATACAATATTTTTGGTTATGGATTTTCTTTTCACAGTGGTTTGGATGATTCCCTACACAATGACTGCTTGTTTTGTCACATAAACTGAAATTAGGCAAACTTTTCTTTATTTTATCAACCAGGAAATGGTGGAGAATTTTCTGCATATTGCACCATTAACCCATCTATTGAAAAATAATGGTCTGAAATAATTATTGATACCTGGAAACTTAATTGGTACCTCAATTGATCTTGTCATTTTATAATCAGTCAGATTAGCCAATAAGCTAAATTTGCAGAGAGCCACATTCGGTCTTCATCGAAGTTTGAAGGGACACACTGAAAATGTTTATATTTTTTCGCCATCAAAATGAGCTAAAGCTATCCAGGTAGCCTAGTGGTTTGAGTGTTGGGCCAGTAACTGAAAGGTTGCTGGATTGAATCCCTTAGTTGAAAAGGTACAAATCTGTCCTTCTGCCCCCGAGCAAGGCAGTTAACCCACTGTTCCCTGGGCGCTGAAGATGTGGATGTTGATTAAGGCTGCCCCCCACACCTCTCTGATGCAGAAGACACATTTCAGTTGAAGGCAGTCAGTTGTATAACTGACTAGGTATCTCCCTTTCCCATTGTTTTTGGAATTTTCAATGCTCTCTGACTGTCTAGCTTTCATTTAGGTGATTATTAGGGAGCTGGACACAGTCAAGAAACTGTTTGCATTTTGTTATAATTTCTACACAGTTTCAATTTGGTTTTTGTAATTTAAAGTATTTTGAGTTTGTTCATCCCCCATGGGTTAAAGGTGCAATATGCAGAAATCGCTCCGCCATTTCCTGGTTGCTAAATATGTAATAGTTTGTCTAATTTCAGTTTATGTGACAAAACAAGCAGTCATTGTGTAGAGAATCATTGTACCATCTAAACCACTGTGAAATATATTTTCCATAACCAAAAATATTGTCTTTTCAGCTGTTTTAAAGATGGTGTACAAAACGGAAAGTAAAAGATACAAAAACGTAAACATAGAAATAGAACACATAGAACAACAGGTCTACGGCGTCTTGTTTTCAATGAGAATGACAGATATGTAACTCCAATTTCTATGTTCATTCTATTGTTTAATTTAAACCACCCGCGGACAGGATTGAACACCCCTGTGTTTGACACCCCTGCATTAAACATTTGTCATGCAGCTAATTGGTTGAATGGTTATATTATAGTGGTCAATTGATTAACGTCTCCCCGTGTCATAGCCAGTAGCAGCGCTGCAATGCGCACTCTTAATATTTGTGGTCCTCTGCACAGCGTGACATTTACAAGCGTGTCTAACGTTGATTGGCTACAGATGAGGATTATTGGCTATTTAGTGGAGATACTCGATGGAAAAGAGATTTGTTTTTAATGAGCTGTTCTTGTGTCACAATACTGCAACATATCTATAAACACTGCACAGTGTGACATTTACAAGCTTGTCTAACATTGTTTGGCTACATATGAGGATTATTGGCTATTTAGTGGAGATACTCGATGGAAAAGAGATTTGTTTTTAATGAGCTGTTCTCGTGTCACAATACTGCAACAGATCTATAAACATAGCTTTTGTCCTGAAGTGGGTTGATCTTGTTATTTGAAGGGCAGTGCCCTCAATTACAAATACAGGGTTGTTCCCTCTAGCCCAGGGGAGAATGACTGCCCCCTCTCATTGATGCACGGAAGTTAAAGGCAGACTGGGTTACTGCAGGCATTGTTAGCAGAAAACAAGATCCTGAGTGGCGCAGCAGCCTGGGGTTCGATCCTAGGCTGTGTCACAGCCAACTGTGACTGGGAGCCATATAAGACGGCGCACAATTGGCCCAGTGCCGTCCGTGGTAGGGGAGGGTTTGGACAGGTGAGCTTTCATTGGCTCATCGCGCTCTAACGACTCCTTGTGGCAGGGCTGGGTGCCTGCAAGCTGACTTTGGTGGTCATTCGAACAGTGTTTCCTCCGACACATTGGTGTGGCTGACTTCCAGGTTAAGTGAGCAGTCTGATAAGAAGTAGCGCGGCCAGGCGGGTCATGATTTGGAGGACGCATTACTCGACCTTCACCTTTTCTGAGCCCATTGGGGAGTTGCAGCGATGAGCCAATGTCGTAATTCGGGGATAAAATGGGGTAAAAAATAAGCTTGTGGTCATACCACCCTGAACATGCCTGATCTCATCTGATCTTGGTAGTTATGCAGGGTCCCACCTGGGAATACCAGGTGCTGTAAGCTACATTTTTATTTATTTGTTTCTTAAATAAATTGCAAATACTGTGTTGGACATGTTCCCTCTAGCCCAGGGGAGAATGACTGCCCCCTCTGTATGCACGCTTCGAGGCAAACAACACTGAAGCATGCATGAGACTACCTACTGTTCAAGATGACTGTGTGATCGCGCTCGCCGTAGCCGATGTGAGTAAGATCTTTAAACAGGGCAACATTCACAAGTCCGTGGGCCAGATGGATTACCAGGACGTATACTCCGAGCATGCGCTGACCAACTTGCAAGTGTCTTCACTGACATTTTCAACCTGTTCCTGACAGAGTCTGTAATACCTACATGTTTTAAGCAGACCACCATTGTCCCTGTGTCCAAGAACAAGGTAACCTGCCTAAATGACTACCTGCTCATAGCGCTCATGTCTGTAGCCGTGAAGTGCTTTGAATGACTGGTTATGGCTCACATCAACACCATCATCCCAGAAGCCCTAGACCCACTCCAATTTGCATACCGCTCCAACAGATCCACAGATGGCTCTATCTCAATTGCACTCCACACTGTCCTTTCCCACCTGGACAAAATGATCACCTACGTGAGAATGCTGTTCATTGACTACATCTCAGTGTTCAACACCATAGTGCCCTCAAAGCTCATCACTAAGCTAAGGACCTTGGGACTTAACACCTCCCTCTGCAATTGGATCCTGAACTTCCTAACGGGCCGCCCCCAGGTGCTAAGGGTAAGCAACAACACATCTGCCACGCTGATCCTCAACACGGGGGCCCCTCAGGGGTGCGAGCTTAGTCCCCTCCTGTATTCTCTGTTTTTCCATGACTGTGTGGCCTAGCACGACTCCAACACCATCATTAAGTTTGTCGATCACTGACAATGATGAGACAGCTTATAGGGAGGTGGTCAAAGACCTGGCAGTGTGGTGTCAGGGCAACAACCTCTCCCTCAACGTGATCAAGACAAAGGAGATGATCATGAACTACAAGAAGAGGAGGGCCGAGCACGCCTCCATTCTCGACAGGGCTGTAGTGGAACAGAGCTTTAAGTTCCTTGGTGTCTACATCACCAACAATCACACCAAAACAGTTGTAAAGAGGGAACGATAATGCCTATTCCCCCTCAGGAGACTGAAAAGATTTGGCATGAGTTCTCAGATCCTCAGATCCTACAGCTGCACCATCAAGAGCATCCTGACAGGTTGCATCACTGCCTGGTATGGCAACTGCTCGGCCTCCGACCACAAGGTGCTACAGAGGGTAGTGCGTACAGCAAAGCACATCACTGGGGCCAAGCTGGGGCCAACCTGGGGCTAAGCTTCCTGCCATCCAGGATCTCTATACCAGGCACACCTGTTAATTGAAATGCTTTCCAGGTGACTAACTCATGAAGCTGGTTGAGAGAATGCCAAGAGTGTGCAAAGCTGTTATCAAGGCAAAGGGTGGCTACTTTGAAGAATCTAAAATCTATTTTGATTTGTTTAACACTTTTTTTGGTTACTACATGATTCCATATGTGTTACTTCATAGTTTTGATGTCTTCACTATTATTCTACAATGTAGAAATAGTAACAAATAAAGTAAAACCCTTGAATTAGTAGGTGTGTTCAAACTTTTGACTGGTACTGTACATATTACCTCAATTACCTCGACTAACCTGTACCCCCGCACATTGACTCAGCACCGGTACCCCCTTTATATGACCTTGACTAACCTGTACCCCCGCACATTGACTCGGCACCGGTACCCCCTTTATATGACCTTGACTAACCTGTACCCCCGCACATTGACTCGGCACCGGTACCCCCTTTATATGACCTTGTTTTTGCTATTTTTTTGTTGCTCTTTCATTGTTTTATTTTGGTAAATATTTTCTCTTATTTACTCTTATTTTTCTTAACTGCATTGTTGGGCTTGTAAGTAGACATTCCACGGTACCTGTTGTATTTGGCACATGTGACAAATAAAATGTGATTTTATTTGATTTGAAGCACGGAAGTTGAAGGCCGACCGGGGTACTGCAGGCATTGTTAGCAGAAAACAGGTTCCCTCATTATAGTGAATAGAAAGATGGCAATCTTTGTGTAAATAAATAAAACGTTTAGAAGACAATCATGGTACCAATAAGTGCTTCTAATACACCAGATGTATGTTCTTGAACCGATTATTTAAAAATCACACATAGAAGAAGTTCTAAGGATCATTTAGTTGCTAATGGCAGCCTGCAGTACCCGGGGCCGGCCTTCAATTTGAGTGACTCAATAAGAGGGGGCAGCACTGAGCTAAATCAAATCACATTTCATTGGTCACATACACATGGTTAGCAGATGTTAATGCAAGTGTAGTGAAATGCTTGTGCTTCTAGTTCTGAGCGTGCAGTAATATCTAACAAGTAATATAACAATTTCACAACAACTACCTTATACACACAAGTGTAAAGGAGTGAATAAGAATATGTACATATAAATATATGGATGAGCGATGGCCGAGCAACATAGGTAAGATGCAGTAGATGGTGTAGAATACAGTACATACATATGAGATGAGTAATGTAGGGTATGTAAACATTATATAAAGTGGCATTGTTTATAAGTGACTAGTGATACGTTTGTTACATCCAATTCTTAATTATTAAAGTGGCTAGAGATTTGAGTCAGTATGTTGGCAGCAGCCCCTCAATGTTAGTGATGGCTATTTAACAGTCTGATGGCCTTGAGATAGAAGCTGTTTTTCAGTCTCCCGGGTCCCAGCTTTGATGCACTTCTACTGACTTCGCCTTCTAGCGGCGTGAACAGGCAGTGGCTCGGTGGTTGTTGTCCTTGATGATCTTTTTGGCCTTCCTGTGACATTGGGTGCTGTAGGTGTCCTGGAGGGCAGGTAGTTTGCACCCGGTGATGCGTTGTGCAGACCTCACTACCCTCTGGTGAGCCTTACGGTTATGGGTGGAGCAGCTGCCATACCAGACGGTGATACAGCCCGACAGGATGCTCTCGATTGTGCATCTGTAAAAGTTTGTGAGTGTTTTTGGTGACAAGCAGAATTTCTTCAGCTTCCTGAGGTGCTGCTGCACCTTCTTCACCACGCTGAGGAACTTAAAACTTTCCACCTTCTCGACTACTGTCCCGTTGATGTGGATAGGGGGGTGCTCCCTCTACTGTTTCCTGAAGTCCACGATCATCTCCTTTATTTTGTTGACGTTGAGTGTGATGTTATTTTCCTGACACCACACTCCGAGGGCCCTCACCTCCTCCCTGTAGGCCGTCTCGTTGTTGTTGGTAATCAAGCCTACCACTGTAGTGTCGTCTGCAAACTTGATGATTGAGTTGGAGGCGTGCATGGCCACGCAGTCATGGGTGAACAGGGAGTACAGGAGAGGGCTGAGAACGCACCCTTGTAGGGCCCCAGTGTTGAGGATCAGCGGGATAGAGATGTTGTTTCCTACACTCATCACCTGGGGGTGACCCGTCAGAAAGCCCAGGATCCAGTTGCACAGGGCGGGTTCGAGACCCGGGGTCTCGAGCTTAATGACGAGTTTGGAGGACACTATGGTGTTAAATGCTGAGCTGTACTCGATGAACAGCATTCTCACATAGGTATTCCTCTTGTCCAGATGGGATAGGGCAGTGTGCAGTGTGATTGTGATTGCGTCGTCTGTGGACCTATTGAGGCATTAGTCGGGGCGATAGTCAGTTACCTTATCTTTCTTGGGAACAGGAATAATGGTGGCCCTCTTGAAGCATGTGGGAACAGCAGACTGGAATAGGGATTGATTGAATATGTCCGTAAACACACCAGCCAGCTGGTCTGCGCATGCTCTGAGGACACGGCTAGGGATGCCATCTGGGCCGGCACTCCTGCGAGGGTTAACATGTTTAATGTTTTACTCACATTGGCCGCAGTGAAGGAGAGCCCGCAGGTTTTGGTAGCGGGCCGTGTCAGAGGCCCTGTATTGTCCTCAACACGAGCAAAGAATTTGTTTAATTTGTCTGGGAGCAAGACGTCGATGTCTGCGACGGGGCTGGTTTTCTTTCTGACTGTAGACCCTGCCATGTACGACTCGTGTCTGAGCCATTGAATTGTGACTCTACTTTCTCTATACTGGCGCTTAGCTTGTTTCATTGCCTTGCGAAGGGAATAGCTACACTGTTTTTATTTGGTCATGTTTCCGGTCGCCTTGCCATGATTAAAAGCAGTGGTTCGTGCTTTCAGTTTTGTGCAGAATGCTGCCATCAATCCACGGTTTCTGGTTGGGGAAAGTTTTAATAGTCACCGTGGGTACAACAGCACTGATACACTTGCTAGTAACCTCGCTCACCGAATCAGTGTATACATCAATGTTGTTGTCCGATAATATCCGGAACATATCCCAGTCCACGTGATCGAAGCAATCTTGAAGCGTGGAATCCAGCATCCCTGTTATTGCTAGCCTGCAAAGTCATTTCCTGGAGTAGCTCAAACTGCGCATCTTCTGTCTCCATGAGACGCCATCTTAACAAACTACATTTGGCTTCAATGCGCTATTTAGTGTTCACTTAGGAATGAATGGTGTCATGTGATTGATGGCTTTGTCCTTTCATAGATACAGTTATTGCTCTAACCACACACTGTTCAATGACAGGGATGCTGGTCCCCAGAAAGCTTAGACAATATCAAACATTATCTCGCCTCTCCTTGTCCAAGTGTCAACCCACCAGCCAGACTGGGATGAGACTTTTTCTCTGTCTCAAGTCATCCCTCTAAAACACTCTCTTCTATTGCACTCATCTCTCTCCATCTCTCCCGTCCCTTCTTCTCCTCTCATCAGAGGCATGTTTCCCCTAGCCAATGAGAGCTGGGTGGCATTTCATGGTGCTGGCTCCCAGGTCTCCTGTGCCATGCCTGGTTCTTTAAAATGCCAGGATCTTAGAAGGTATGCATGGTAGTCAACCTGGAAGAGAGGAAAGGAGAGCGCCATACCAGGCCAAGGAGGCTGTGCCCACTTGTTTAACCCCCAGAGAGGGCATCAGCTGACCTTTTGGAGATAAATCCAACGGCACGACTGGTTGCCAAAGGGATGACCACTGGCGGCTCACCAAGCTCTCCAGCAGATGCCAGTACTGCTTCCAGTGGCTCCCCAAGCCCCACATCACCAGCTAAAACCACAACAAAGGAGAGGGGGACAGGGGAGAGAGGAGGAGATGGCAGAATGAAGGAAAGGGGGACAGGGGAGAGAGGAGGAGATGGGAGAATGAAGGAAAGGGGGACAGGGGAGAGAGGAGGAGATGGGAGAATGAAGGAGAGGGGGACAGGGAGAGAGGAGGAGATGGGAGAATGAAGGAGATGGGGACAGGGGAGAGAGGAGGAGATGGGAGAATGAAGGAAAGGGGGACAGGGGAGAGAGGAGGAGATGGGAGAATGAAGGAAAGGGGGACAGGGGAGAGAGGAGGAGATGGGAGAATGAAGGAGAGGGGGACAGGGGAGAGAGGAGGAGATGGGAGAATGAAGGAGATGGGGACAGGGGAGAGAGGAGGAGATGGGAGAATGAAGGAGAGGGGGACAGGGGAGAGAGGAGGAGATGGGAGAATGAAGGAGAGGGGGACAGGGGAGAGAGGAGGAGATGGGAGAATGAAGGAGATGGGGACAGGGGAGAGAGGAGGAGATGGGAGAATGAAGGAGAGGGGGACAGGGGAGAGAGGAGGAGATGGGAGAATGAAGGAGACGGGGACAGAACAGAGGAGATGAGATGGGAGAATGAAGGAGAGGGGGACAGGGGAGAGAGGAGGAGATGGGAGAATGAAGGAGAGGAGATGGGGGACAGAATGGGAGAATGGGAGAGGGGGACAGGGGAGAGAGGAGGAGATGGGAGAATGAAGGAGAGGGGGACAGGGGAGAGAGGAGGAGATGGGAGAATGAAGGAGAGGGGACAGGGGAGAGAGGAGGAGATGGGAGAATGAAGGAGAGGGGGACAGGGGAGAGAGGAGGAGATGGGAGAATGAAGGAGAGGGGACAGGGGAGAGAGGAGGAGATGGGAGAATGAAGGAGAGGGGGACAGGGGAGAGAGGAGGAGATGGGAGAATGAAGGAGAGGACAACAGAACAGCGGAGAGGAGATGGGAGAAGAACAGACTAACAGAGAGGAAATCAAAGAAAAAACAAGGGCAAGTGAAGACTGGAGGAGAGGTGAGGGTAGAAGAGAGGGAAGAGAAGAGTCATATAAGTCACATTAGTAAACAAACCAAGATTTGCCAGAAGAGCACTGGCCCCCGACATTTTGTCTCGCCCCATAACAAAGTGTGCTCTACAATCAGCACACCACCTCTAGGCTCCCTGCCTTGCCGACCCCATCTCCTCTCACACCTCTAGCCTGGTCACAACACTGCCAAGAAGCTCATTTAGCCCGGCAGTAAACTGGCCCGGCAGCCCTTTCTCAGGCAGCACACCAGTCTCCCTCTCTCCTGTGTCACTTCCAATATGACCGGTGTCTGTCTCTCTCTCTCTCTGTATCAGTGCCGGGCCCCTTTCCCTCTCCACAGGGATTACACACAAGCGTCCTCCAGCCGTCTGCATTAGAATAAATCCTACTAGATTTGGTGTATTTTCTGTCTCTCCTCCTCCCTCTCCTCCCTCCTGCCCTGCGGCTCTGTCTCTCCTCCTCCCTCTCCTCCCTCCTCCCCTGCGGCTCTGTCTCTCCTCCTCCCTCTCCTCCCTTCTCCCCTGCGGCTCTGTCTCTCCTCCTCCCTCTCCTCCCTCCTCCCCTGCGGCTCTGTGTCTCTCCTCCTCCCTCTCCTCCCTCCTCCCCTGCGGCTCTGTCTCTCCTCCTCCCTCTCCTCCCTCCTCCCCTGCGGCTCTGTGTCTCTCCTCCTCCCTCTCCTCCCCTCCTCCTCCTCCTCCCTCTCCTCCCTCCCTCTCCTCCTCCCTCCCCTCCTCCCCTCCTGTCTCTCCTCCCCCTCTCTCCTCCCTCCCTCCTCCCCCTGCGGCTCTGTCTCTCCTCCCCCTCTCCTCCCTCCCTCTCCTCCCTCCTCCCCCTCCCCTGCGGCTCTGTGTCCTCCTCCCTCTCCTCCCTCTCCCTCCTCCCTCCTGTCTCTCCTCCCTCCTCCCTCCTCCCTCCCTCCTCCCCCCTGCGGCTCTGTCTCTCCTCCTCCCTCTCCTCCCTCTCCTCCCTCCTCCCCTGCGGCTCTGTCTCTCCTCCCTCCTCTCCCCCCTCTCCTCCCTCTCCTCCCTCCTCCCCTGCGGCTCTGTGTCTCTCCTCCTCCCTCTCCTCCCTCCTCCCCTGCGGCTCTGTGTCTCCTCCTCCCCCCTCGCCTCCCTCTCCTCCCTCTCCTCCCCTGCGACTCTGTCTCCTCCCCCCAGCGTCGTTCACACCAGCCTCAGAGGGGATTCTGTATGGGGTTAGATTTGTTTCTTTATTCTGTAAGTGTGTCTACCATGATCTGTGCGTATATTCAACATGATCTGTGCGTATATTCAACATGATCTGTGCGTATATTCAACATGATCTGTGCGTATATTCAACATGATCTGTGCGTATATTCAACATGATCTGTGCGTATATTCAACATGATCTGTGCCTATATTCAACATGATCTGTGCGTATATTCAACATGATCTGTGATCTGTGCGTATATTCAACATGATCTGTGCCTATATTCAACATGATCTGTGCCTATATTCAACATGATCTGTGCGTATATTCAACATGATCTGTGCATATATTCAACATGATCTGTGCATATATTCAACATGATCTGTGCGTATATTCAACATGATCTGTGCATATATTCAACATGATCTGTGCGATTATTCAACATGATTTGCAAATAAAACTAGTGATCTGTGAATATATACAAATATTTTGTAAATAAAACCACAATCCGTAAATATGTACAAATATTTCACAAATAAACCATAATCTGTGAATATGTCAAAATATTTCACAAATATTCACCATAAGTCACACATAAATCCATGAACTGTAAATTTATTCAACATAGCTCACAAATAAAACTACCATTTGAACAAATGTAGAATGATTTGTGAGCAAATGTTCAGAAATCCCTAACATTTACAACTGTGGAATGTGCATTTGACCATTCAAAAAGTGCTTGTGGGTGTGTATTTTAGACAGATGTTCCACCTGTCGTTGTATTACAAACCACAATTATTTGGCTTCAGATGGGAATCTCCATTCATTAGGATAAACTTTGTGTCACATGATGCCCAGAGTGATCAAAGGCACTCTCATTCTACCATTTCTTGGGAGAACACTATCTAGCTAGAATATTTCTAAACAACAACTTCATGAGATATGAGTATAACGCTGAGTATAACATAAGTATAACATGAGTATACCATGAGTATAACGGTTATTTATTCAATCAATCAATCACATTTATTTATAAAGCCCATTTTACATCAGCAGATGGCACAAAGTGCTTGTACAGAAACCCAGCCTAAAACCCCAAACAGTTTGTAATGTATATGATGTTAAAATGTTCAACAAATGACTTTCATATGAATGTTAAATTTGCTCATTGGGGCATGTAACGCTGAGCGTGTGTTTTTGACATCAGCCCACTAGCCAGGCTAATTAGAAAACGTTGAACACTACCGATAGCAAGCAATCTCGTCAGCTGTTTAGGCGAGCAACCAAAGTTAAATTAACTAGTTAATTCAGTAATGTGTCAATTATGAAGAACCGCTCAGTTTTAAAATCCTGAATTGGCGATCTGGCTAGCCAGCTAATGAGAAATGTTGCATATCATATTTTTCAGTATATCATTTGTTTGCAGGACATAGCACTCTTTCCTGACTGGTGCGGAGGTAAGAACGTGGAACATTATCAGATTAAAAACTTCAGCTAGCTGTTTTGTATTCCATGTAGGCCTGGTTTTCTAACCATGCAGCAGCTTGTTAGCCACTCCCAATGTGCCTGTGCTTTGCCTCTTGAGTCTTCTAACTACGATCAGGTGGCGTGCAGCTGCACTCCGAACTGATGGTTACTTGTGTGCTGTCAGCTGTGGGCGGGATTGAAATTAATCCAACCTTCATTTATGTTGTGACATACTGAAGTGAAAAACTCTGTTTTGGATGAGACTGACTTTATGACCAAAATGATACTATTTACACATTGTAGTCAGTTTTGACAGTAGAATACATGTTTCTGACTCATATCGACGCCACATAGGCTGTTTTCTAAATGAGAAGTTGGTTTTTAGGTGAAGTTGCTCTTTAACATTATATTTCCTCCTCAACCACAGGTCTCCCCAACAAGGAAAATAAGAAAACGGTACCATTTCAGTTCCACATGATGATGATCTGACTGACGTCAGCTAATAATACCTAGTTTTCCTCTTCACTACTCTCTCCCTCCTTTTTATTTATGTGACCCATGACCTTTTCCCCGTCCAAGCAGGTACAGTATTCCAGTGTACATCTGGCTCCACCAGACCCACCCTGGTTTCCCCCAATGTTGCACTAATGAAATTCCACAAAATACACAACATGTCCAGAAGCAGATTGGCCATTTTTTTTGTTGCATATTATGCAACCAGGTTGTTGTGTGGAAGCCTTTAACCTATAGAGTATTTACTTCACACAAAGTCGCCATCAATTCAAAGCACACACATAATTGCCACGGCCGGACTGCACACAGACTTGAATGCAGTTTAATTTTTAGTTCTGATGAGAACTCTACATCCCGGTCCGACACAAACCTGGTGAGCTAAAGAACGAGCCCAGGCCTGGTCCGACATAACAGAAATGAAATGAGCCCGAAAAAAGACTGATTTCTAGAAAACATAAAGTGGTGTTGAGAACAACGTGTTGGAGGCTGGCAGCAGCGAAGAGACAAGGAAACAGCCATTGGGCCATAGAAAAAGAGCAGAGAGAGAGGAAAACTCACCGTAGTTATGATCAACTGAATGATGAAAATATTGGAATAAAGTAGGCTAATTGAATTGAAGGCTTGTATCAAATTGTTGCTTTACAGAAAGTGGTCATCTAGATTATAGTTGCAGCACCGTTTTGATTGGGACAGCGCTCTCGCGGTGCTTTGAGAAGAACTTGGGGGACTTGTCTCGATAAATCAAATCAATGTTTTCACTGAATATCCATTTGGATATTTGTTAACAATTAAGCTGATCAGAACATTTTGCTAGCATGTTATACAAGTGGACTTCGCTCTTCACTCGTGCAGTAGCTTGTCCTACTCCTGATCAAAAGCTGTGACTTGTCTGATAATCAATGTGATTTTGTTTCAATGAATGCCTGTATATTTGGTTCATTGATCTCTGGCTGGACAAGTGGAAGTGATAGCTCATCTATCACGGATCAGGAATATTTAGCAGTAATGTAGCCTAAATCAACTGTATTATTTATCTATTGACTCACATAGTAGCCTTATATAGAGCCTAGGCTTTTTTCCTATATTCCCAATCCCACTGAAACCCAAGATCCTGTCTCCTGTCTCAAAGTTATTCTGTCAGTTTCACTTGATGTGATATCTTTACATAGTGGCGCAGCCAAGGCGGCAATGTGGCGCAGCGACCATCTTATTTTGGGAGAACCCCGAGTGACCCTTTCATGGTTTTAAACACTTCTGATTTTTCCGGTATTTCCCAGTACTCTCGAGATAAATATGAATTATTCCCGGTATTGAAACTTGGTAGATTTTTGGGAAAATATTCATCCCTAGAGGCCCGTGGGCAGGTGCTCCTTGACTACCTCACCAACTGGAAGAGCGTAAATCGACGACAGTGCTAGAACATGATTTTGATTTGTTATTTGTTTTGATAGGGCTTGGTGAATGCTTAAAATGTATTTTGTATTATTAGAAGAAGACAAAAGTTGTGTGTGTTGCTCCTAAGTGTTACCAGGGTAACTGTATTACCAGAAGTGCACACAAGGGTCGCAATTTTTTTGACACACAACAATTTGGGCAAAAGGGATCTTGATTGAAGAGCTCTGCTGTAACCAAGAAGATTGATCTTGACATCTAACCACTTAGCTAGCAAGTCAGCAAACCACATGCATAGCTGGAGTCCTGAGCTTAGATTTCTTATAGTTATACTTAACTTATAAATAGTGTAGCAGGCTCAAGGGTGTGGAGTTTCCATGTCACCAAGTTCAATAACAAATCAGGCACCAGAAAATAGAATGCAAATGGGGAGTTTATTAGGGATTTTGATACACTGGGAAAGAAGGGATAATTCACCAATCACCTCACAGTCCATCTGCCGGTCTCTTTGTCCGGTCCGTTTTCCAGGGGTAAGCCTCACACTCGGGTCCTCAGCCAGTCCTGTACACAAGGAAGGTAGTCCGACAGTCCAGGTAACAACGGGTGATCTCACATATATTGCTCTCTCTTCTTCCACTCTTCATCACGTACTTGGCTCTCTCCTACTCTGCCCCTTTGTGCAGGCTGCTTCCTCTTTTATCCCCAAGTACTCCCTGGCTTAACGTTGGGGCAGGAAGTCCATATAAGGCTCGGGGGTGGAGCCAGCGGCCTGCCAGATATCCCCCCTCAATTACCACTCCCCTTACCTCTCCCTGCTGTCTGCCACAATAGTTATAAGTAGTGGCATAGCATGCCCCCGCGAGGTGGGGGTTCCCCCAACTTTTTATCAGTATTGAAAATCATACCGTCTGTATTTCAGAATACCCCAGTATAAATGGTATATCATCCAAGCCTAGTGAGCATGTATGGGTTGAATGGCATTGAAGAGGAATAGTACTGTAGCACCATCATGATCGAACCACTTTCCCAGTTTGCTAGAAATGCGTCTACCTTTTGATTGTCAGGTGTTGGCCAACCTCTCACTGTTCGTCACAGAAATGAGGTCTGCGTTTCAATATGAAACGTCCCTCTACGCCATGTATCCAATCAGAGCTCAGACGCTACCTATTGCAGCACACTTCAGTGAGCAGGCGGAGTCTTCAGACCCAGGCAGGTAAATTGAGAAGGTCTTTCCTTGTTATAATAGACATACACGGAGTGTATAAAACACGAGGAACTAATATTGAGTTGCACCCTGTTTTCCCATTAGAACAGCCTCAATTTGTCAGTGCATGGACTCTACAAGGTGTGGAAAGTGTTCCACAGGGATGCTGGATCATCATGTTGACTTCCCACTGTCGTGTCAAGTTTTCTAGATGTCGTTTGTATGGTGGACCATTCTTGATAGACATGGGAAACTGTTGAGTGTGAAAAAAACAGCAGCGTTTCTTGACACACTCAAACCGGTGGGCTTGGCACCTACTACCATACCCTGTTCAAAGGCATTTCAATCTTTTTTCTTCCCCATTGTCCCTCTGAATGGCACACACACACAATGTCTCAATTGTCTCAAGGCTTAAAAATCCTTCTTTAACCTGTCTCCTCCCTTTCATACAGTGGGGCAAAAAGGTATTTAGTCAGCCACCAATTGTGCAAGTTCTCCCACTTAAAAAGATGAGAGAGGCCCGTAATTTTCATCATAGGTACACTTCAACTATGACAGACAAAATGAGAAAAAAAATTCAAGAAAATCACATTGTAGGATTTTTAATGAATTTATTTGCAAATTATGGTGGAAAATAAGTATTTGGTCAATAACAAAAGTTTATCTCAATACTTTGTTATATACCCTTTGTTGGCAATGACAGAGGTCAAATGTTTTCTGTAAATCTTCACAAGGTTTTCACACACTGTTGCTGGTATTTTGGCCCATTCCTCCATGCAGATCTCCTCTAGAGCAGTGATGTTTTGGGGCTGTTGCTGGGCAACACACACTTTCAACTCCCTCCAAAGATTTTGTATGGGGTTGAGATCTGGAGACTGGCTAGGCCACTCCAGGACCTTGAAATGCTTCTTACGAAGCCACTCCTTCATTGCCCGGGCGGTGTGTTTGGGATCATTGTCATGCTGAAAGACCCAGCCACGTTTCATCTTCAATGCCCTTGCTGATGGTAGGCTTTGTTACTTTGGTCCCAGCTCTCTGTAGGTCATTCACTAGGTCCCCCAGTGTGGTTCTGGGATTTTTGCTTACCGTTCTTGTGATCATTTTGACCCCACGGGGTGAGATCTTGCGTGGAGCCCCAGTTCGAGGGAGATTATCAGTGGTCTTGTATGTCTTCCATTTCCTAATAATTGCTCCCACAGTTGATTTCTTCAAACCAAGCTGCTTACCTATTGCAGATTCAGTCTTCCCAGCCTGGTGCAGGTCTACAATTTTGTTTCTGGTGTCCTTTGACAGCTCTTTGGTCTTGGCCATAGTGGAGTTTCATGTGTGACTGTTTGAGGTTGTGGACAGGTGTCTTTTATACTGATAACAAGTTCAAACAGGTGCCATTAATACAGGTAACGAGTAGAGGACAGAGGAGCCTCTTAAAGAAGAAGTTACAGGTCTGTGTGAGAGCCAGAAATCTTGCTTGTTTGTAGGTGACCAAATACTTATTTTCCACCATAATTTGCAAATAAATTCATAAAAAATCCTACAATGTGATTTTCTGGATTTTTTTTCCTCATTTTGTCTGTCATAGTTGAAGTGTACCTATAATGAAAATTACAGGCCTCTCTCATCTTTTTAAGTGGGAGAACTTGCACAATTGGTGGCTGACTAAATACTTTTTTGCCCCACTGTATACAGAGATTGAAGTGGATTTAACAAGTGACATCAATAAGGGATCACTCCAATTGTCTCAAGGCCTAATGTTTTTGTACACTGAGTGTGCAAAACATTAGGAACACCTGCTCTTTCCATGTCAGACTGACCAGGTGTTCCTAATGTTTTGCACACTCAGTGTACAAAAACATTAGGCCTTGAGACAATTGGAGTCAGGGATTGTGTCAAAGAGTGTATGGTTTATATTTCGACCACGTTATTCAGCTCAATCACAAACACATACAAGGCAACACATGAAGTGGCGCTGTAATTGGGCTGCTGGGCTGCGTCAGCATGGAAAACCAATACAAAACCTCTATCACGTTTAAGGTAAGACCCAGATGGAGACTGTGTCGAAGTAACAATGTTTATTACAACAACAGGGGCAAAGGTACAGGACGGCAGGCAGGCTCAGGGTCAGTTCAGGCAGAGGTCGTTAATCCAGAGTAGTGGGGCAAAGGTACAGGACGACAGGCAGGCTCAGGGCAGGCAGAACGGCCAGAACCAGGAAACTAGAAAACAGGAGCAAGGAACAGGTGGGAGCAGGGAAACAAAATGCTGGTAGGTTCTACGAACAAAACAAACTGGCAACAGACAAACAGAGAACACAGGTATAAATACACAGGGATAATGGGGAAAATGGACGACAGCTGGAGGGTGTTACACAGAACAAGATATTTGAAATGCCCTGTTACTAACCAATATTATCAAGTTTATAAGGGCAATTCCACAGTAACGCAATTATGCCCGAGACTCAGTTTTTCACTTTAAAATGTAAGCCAAACAAATAACATTGATTTTAAAGTTTACCAAACCATACAACTCTATGCACACAAAATTTGTTTAACAATTTCCACAAAAAAATATTACTGGAAGGACTATTCAAATGCAAACTTAGTTAACCGAATCACGGGAAAATCTCCCTCTTGTTTTTATGCAACTCGGAATTAAGATTCAAAGATGTCTGCAGAAAGAATGGGCTGTCAGGTATGACATGACACCTTGAGTTTGAAACCATATATTTTGGTTATTGAACTACAGTAAGGGAAGTGGATTTACATCCGGTAACAGAATTACGGTAACAGAATTACATCATGGGTTGCATAATTATGGATATGAATGTCATTCTTCATATGTTTCACAAGTTTGGACATCGCAGCACAGTAGAGCACAGCAGAGTACAATGCAGTAGAGCACAGCAGAGCACAGCAGAGTACAATGCAGTAGAGCACAGCAGAGTAAAATGCAGTAGAGCACAATGCAGTAGAGCAAAGCAGAGTACAATGAGGTAGAGCACAGCAGAGTACAATGCAGTAGAGCACAGCAGAGTACAATGCAGTAGAGCACAGCAGAGTAAAATGCAGTAGAGCACAATGCAGTAGAGCAAAGCAGAGTACAATGAGGTAGAGCACAGCAGAGTACAATGCAGTAGAGCACAGCAGAGTACAATGCAGTAGAGCACAGCAGAGTACAATGCAGTAGAGCACAGCAGAGTACAATGCAGTAGAGCACAGCAGAGTACAATGCAGTAGAGCACAGCAGAGTACAATGAGGTAGAGCACAGCAGAGTACAATGAGGTAGAGCACAGCAGAGTACAATGCAGTAGAGCACAACAGAGTACAATGCAGTAGAGCACAATGCAGTAGAGCAAAGCAGAGTACAATGAGGTAGAGCACAGCAGAGTACAATGCAGTAGAGCACAGCAGAGTACAATGCAGTAGAGCACAATGCAGTAGAGCAAAGCAGAGTACAATGAGGTAGAGCACAGCAGAGTACAATGCAGTAGAGCACAGCAGAGTACAATGAGGTAGAGCACAGTAGGGCACAGTAGAGTACAATGCAGTAGAGCACAGTAGAGTAAAGTTCAGTAAATTAGAGTTTAGTTCAGTACATTAGATTACTTTTGACATTTGAAAACAGCTAATAAACTTTGATTTCGGTAGTGAACTTTCCCTTTAAAAAGCAGGGAATGTTAAGGAATGCACTTCTAAAGATACGGTATAGAAATCGGAGGACACTCACCTATTTCTCTAGGAAGTGGTGCAGGGGACATTGAAGAGTATGTGACTCCTGGGGTAGACCTGCTTAGTTGAGGCCAGCTAAGAGGGAGACACACAGAACAACACAAACCTAAAGCCTGAAAACTGAAAGTGGTACAATATTACAATTCATCTTGACATTGTCCTTTGACTGTGCCGATCTTCAGAAATGAATGATGTACAGTGCAGTGTGTATATGTCTATTCTAATAATATAGAGCTGCCTGGGTCTGAAGACTCCATGTGCACTGGAGTGTGCTTCAGAAGAGTCTGAGTGCTGATTGGATGCGTGGCGAAGAGTGCTATTTCCTTTTGAAATGCAGACCTAATTTCTGTTGACGAGCAGACTCAAAGATTGGCCAACACTTGACAATCAAAAGGTAGACGCATTTCTAGCAAACTGGGAAAGTAGATCGATCATGATGGTGCTACAGTACTATTCCTCTTCAATGCCACTCAACCCATACATGCTCACATACAAAGTACACCCTTGAAAATATACGCACGCACGCACGCACGCACGCACGCACGCACGCACGCACGCACACACACACACGCACACACACGCACACACACTCACGCACACACACACACACACACACACACACACACACACACACACACACACACACACTCTTTATTTTCTAACCACTACTCTATAACTTTCGTCTTCTTCTAACAATAAAAAATACATGAACAAAACATCCACCAAGCAAATATCAAAACAAATATCAAACCAGGTTACGTTGTAGCACTGTGGTCGACTAACGCTCTTCCAGCTGGTGAGGCAGTCGAGGAGCACCCACACAGGGGCACCTGGGGTTGATCACCAAGGAGACAGAGGGACACACATTGCACTGCGGCCGGCTCTGGGGTGGGCCTAGGGCCGGCTCTGGGGGTGGGCCTAGGGCCGGCTCTGGGGGTGGGCCTGGGGGAGCCAAGGTATTGTAAGTGCTAACTGCTTGGATGGCAAATTATTTTAATGGATCACTTCAATAAGAGGGAGTAGTGAACATTTTCTCAAAGTGGCAAGTTAGCTTAATAAACAAACTAAGTATAAATAGCCGACGTCAGTCAGATCACCAATATGTGGAACTTTGAATAGTATCAACTTATTATCAATTTATTATTATTAATAGTATCAATTTATTTTCCTTGTTGGCGAAACCTGTGGTTGAGGAGGAAATATAATGTTAAAGAGCAACTTCACCTAAAAACCAACTTCTCATTCAGAAAACAGCCTATGTGGCGTCGATATGAGTCAGAAACATGTATTCTACTGTCAAAACTGACTACAATGTGTAAATAGTATCATTTTGGTCATAAAGTCAGTCTCATCCAAAACAGAGTTTCCACTTCAGTATGTCACAACATAAATGAAGGTTGGATTAATTTCAATCCTGCCCAAAGCTGACAGCACACAAGTAATCATCAGTTCGGAGTGCAGCTGCACGCCACCTGATCGTAATACCCGTGGTAAATGTGGTTGCACTTTGGATATCCCTGTGGGGCTCATTAGGGACCATAGGTCAATTACGCAATGTACATGGGACAATGTTAAAATTCCAATAGCTACAAATTTCAATGACTTAAAAACCTAAAACCAACTATAAATTGTAGAAAATCATATGCAAATATCTAAAGCATTTAATGAGAAAGCTAAAAGGTGTGCAACATGAAAATAATGTCTCATTTACATTGTATAATTAATTTATTGACAGTCCCTAACTAGCCCCGGAGACATGCCATCCTAAGTCAAACCAACTTTGCCACATTTGCACACCAGCCAGCTGAAGCAAATTGGCAAAAGATTTTGGCTATCTCTTCCTGACTGCGAACAAACACACGAGACACACACATCAAACCCCGAAACCAACTCACGTTTGAATCCAGTCATGGCTGCTAGCATTTATTATTGAACCAGATCCTAAACAAGGCTCAGCCGTTCTAATCGTTTAAATCAGGTTCAGACGCCCTTTAAGATTCTGCATCATTGAAGGTAGACACAGGGCACTCTGTAAAACCATGGCTTGCTTAACACGAGAACCCTTTTTTTAGCAAACCTTTCTAGTTCACATTGCTGGTGACTTTAGGTGACATGACTCATGACCACTACAAAAGTAGTGCCACCAACAACACA
>NC_088419.1:84543966-84556466 GCF_034236695.1 Oncorhynchus nerka | reverse complement strand
TGTCTACACACAACCAGCAGGCTGTCTGTGTGCCTTGCTGGCTGTGTGTGTGTGAGAGAAAGAGAAAGGGAGCGAGAGAGTGTCTACACACAACCAGCAGGCTGTCTGTGTGTCTGAGGATGCAGAAGATCATTAGTCTCTCTGTGCTTTTCACCATCTCAGGTATTATGGAACAAGGAAAACAGATTCAGGGAGCTGCCTGTAGCTTACTCTCTTCTCTCCCTCGCTCTCTCTTTCCCTCTTCCTCTCTCTCCTTCTCTGTCTTTCTCTCTTTCCTTCTCTCTCTCTCTCTCTCTCTCTCTCTCTCTCTCTCTCTCTCTCTCTCTCTCCCCTCTCTCTGTCTGACTCTCTCAATCTCCTCCTATCCACTCCTATCACTGATTTCACCCCATTCTCTTCTCTTTCCTTCCCCATCTCTCTCCCTTCCTTCTATCCACAGTACCCCTCCCTTCTAATCCTCTTCTCTCCTACCTACCTCTCCTTCCCCACCCCCTCCCTCTGTCCCCTCACCCCAATCGGCCCCTATGGAAGGCACGTGACTTGACTGCTTGGGCCTCTAGCCTGCCATTGATTTGAATGTGGGCTGCTATATCTGCTTTGTGGTTGTGGTGATTTATAGGGCTGTGGTCTGTGCTGGGGGGGGGGGATATTTCACAGGCCTTTTTGGGCTGTCTACGTGGTAACGAGAATGGTCATTGCCACAGGAGGAAAACCTGGGTAATACTGGCAGGGGCACAGGAGCGAAGGAGAGAACAGGGAGGGCAGAGAGCGATAAAGGGAGAAGGCGGGCTGTAGAGAGAGGGGTAGAGAGAGGGGAAGAGAGAGGGGTAGAGAGAGGGGTAGAGAGAGGGGAAGAGAGAGGGGGTAGAGAGAGGGGTAGAGAGAGGGGTAGAGAGAGGGTTAGAGAGAGGGGTAGAGAGAGGGTTAGAGAGAGGAGAAGAGAGAGGGGTAGAGAGGAGTAGAGAGAGGGGTAGAGAGAGGAGAAGAGAGAGGAGAAGAGAGAGGGGTAGAGAGAGGGGTAGAGAGAGGGTAGAGAGAGGAGTAGAGAGAGGAGTAGAGAGAGGAGTAGAGAGAGGGTAGAGAGAGGGGTAGAGAGAGGAGTAGAGAGAGGGGTAGAGAGAGGGGTAGAGAGAGGAGTAGAGAGAGGGGTAGAGAGAGGGGGTAGAGAGAGGAGTAGAGAGAGGAGAAGAGAGAGGGGTAGAGAGAGGAGTAGAGAGAGGGGTAGAGAGAGGAGTAGAGAGAGGGGTAGAGAGGGGATAGAGAGAGGAGTAGAGAGAGGGGGAGAGAGGAGTAGAGAGAGGGGTAGAGAGAGGAGTAGAGAGAGGGGTAGAGAGAGGGATAGAGAGAGGAGTAGAGAGAGGGGGGAGAGAGGAGTAGAGAGAGGGGTAGAGAGAGGAGTAGAGAGAGGGGTAGAGAGAGGAGAAACAGGTGAGAAACAAAGTGAGATCAAGAGTGACAGACTGGATGAGTGGGGAAACGAGGATAGAGAGATACACAGATAGAGGAGCAGAATACAGGCAGAGCCTTGTAGACTGGTAGACTGGTAGACTAGTAGACTGGTAGACTGGTAGACTGGTAGACTTGGTAGACTTGGTAGACTGGTAGACTGGTAGAATGGTAGACTGGTAGAATGGTAGACTGGTAGACTAGTAGACTGGTAGACTAGTAGAATGGTATCACAGGCAGAGCCTTGTAGACTGGTAGACTGGTAGACTAGTAGACTGGTAGACTGGTAGACTAGTAGACTGGTAGACTAGTAGAATGGTATCACAGGCAGAGCCTTGTAGACTGGTAGACTGGTAGACTGGTAGACTAGTAGACTGGTAGACTGATAGACTGGTAGACTAGTAGACTGGTAGACTAGTAGACTGGTAGACTGGTAGAATGGTAGACTGGTAGACTGGTAGACTTGTAGACTAGTAGACTGGTAGACTGGTAGACTAGTATACTGGTAGACTGGTAGACTAGTAGAATGGTATCACAGGCAGAGCCTTGTAGACTGGTAGACTGGTAGACTATTAGACTGGTAGACTAGTAGACTGGTAGACTGGTAGACTAGTAGACTGGTAGACATGTAGACTGGTAGACTAGTAGACTGGTAGACTGGTAGACTAGTAGAATGGTATCACAGGCAGAGCCTTGTAGACTGGTAGACTGGTAGACTGGTAGACTAGTAGACTGGTAGACTAGTAGACTGGTAGACTGGTAGACTAGAAGACTGGTAGACATGGTAGACTAGTAGACTGGTAGACTAGTAGAATGGTATCACAGGCAGAGCCTTGTAGACTGGTATACTGGTAGACTGGTAGACTAGTAGACTGGTAGACTGGTAGACTGGTAGACTAGTAGACTGGTAGACTACTAGACTGGTAGACTGGTAGACTAGTAGACTGGTAGACTAGTAGAATGGTATCACAGGCAGAGCCTTGTAGACTGGTAGACTGGTAGACTGGTAGACTAGTAGACTGGTAGACTAGTAGACTGGTAGACTAGTAGAATGGTATCACAGGCAGAGCCTTGTAGACTGGTAGACTGGTAGACTAGTAGACTGGTAGACTGATAGACTGGTAGACTAGTAGACTGGTAGACTAGTAGACTGGTAGAATGGTAGACTGGTAGAATGGTAGACTGGTAGACTGGTAGACTTGTAGACTAGTAGACTGGTAGACTGGTAGACTGGTAGACTGGTAGACTAGTATACTGGTAGACTGGTAGACTAGTAGAATGGTATCACAGGCAGAGCCTTGTAGACTGGTAGACTGGTAGACTATTAGACTGGTAGACTAGTAGACTGGTAGACTGGTAGACTAGTAGACTGGTAGACATGTAGACTGGTAGACTAGTAGACTGGTAGACTGGTAGACTAGTAGAATGGTATCACAGGCAGAGCCTTGTAGACTGGTAGACTGGTAGACTGGTAGACTAGTAGACTGGTAGACTAGTAGACTGGTAGACTGGTAGACTAGAAGACTGGTAGACTGGTAGACTAGTAGACTGGTAGACTAGTAGAATGGTATCACAGGCAGAGCCTTGTAGACTGGTAGACTGGTAGACTGGTAGACTAGTAGACTGGTAGACTGGTAGACTAGTAGACTGGTAGACTAGTAGACTGGTAGACTGGTAGACTAGTAGACTGGTAGACTAGTAGAATGGTATCACAGGCAGAGCCTTGTAGACTGGTAGACTAGTAGAGTGGAAGACTGGTAGACTAGTAGAATGGTATCACAGGCAGAGCCTTGTAGACTGGTAGACTGGTAGACTAGTAGAATGGTATCACAGGCAGAGCCTTGTAGACTGGTAGACTGGTATCACAGGCAGAGCCTTATAGACTGGTAGACTGGTATCACAGGCAGAGCCTTGTAGACTGGTATCACAGGCAGAGCCTTATAGACTGGTAGACTGGTATCACAGGCTGAGCCTTGTAGACTGGTAGACTGGTATCACAGGCAGAGCCTTATAGACTGGTAGACTGGTATCACAGGCAGAGCCTTGTAGACTGGTAGACTGGTATCACAGGCAGAGCCTTATAGACTGGTAGACTGGTATCACAGGCAGAGCCTTGTAGACTGGTAGACTGGTATCACAGGCAGAGCCTTATAGACTGGTAGACTGGTATCACAGACAAATCAAATCAAATCAAATGTATTTATATAGCCCTTCGTACATCAGCTGATATCTCAAAGTGCTGTACAGAAACCCAGCCTAAAACCCCAAACAGCAAGCAATGCAGGTGTAGAAGCACGGTGGCTAGGAAAAACTCCCTAGAAAGGCCAAAACCTAGGAAGAAACCTAGAGAGGAACCAGGCTATGTGGGGTGGCCAGTCCTCTTATGGCTGTGCCGGGTGGAGATTATAACATAACATGGCCAAGATGTTCAAATGTTCATAAATGACCAGAATGGTCGAATAATAATAAGGCAGAACAGTTGAAACTGGAGCAGCAGCACAGTCAGGTGGACTGGGGACAGCAAGGAGTCATCATGTCAGGTAGTCCTGGGGCACGGTCCTAGGGCTCAGGTCCTCCGAGAGAGAGAAAGAAAGAGAGAATTAGAGAGAGCATATGTGGGGTGGCCAGTCCTCTTCTGGCTGTCCCGGGTGGAGATTATAACAGAACATGGCCAAGATGTTCAAATGTTCATAAATGACCAGCATGGTCGAATAATAGTAAGGCAGAACAGTTGAAACTGGAGCAGCAGCATGGCCAGGTGGACTGGGGACAGCAAGGAGTCATCATGTCAGGTAGTCCTGGGGCATGGTCCTAGGGCTCAGGTCAGTTGAAACTGGAGCAGCAGCATGGCCAGGTGGACTGGGGACAGCAAGGATTCATCATGTCAGGTAGTCCTGGGGCATGGTCCTAGGGATCAGGTCCTCCGAGAGAGAGAAAGAAAGAGAGAAGGAGAGAATTAGAGAACGCACACTTAGATTCACACAGGACACCGAATAGGACAGGAGAAGTACTCCAGATATAACAAACTGACCCTAGCCCCCCGACACATAAACTACTGCAGCATAAATACTGGAGGCTGAGACAGGAGGGGTCAGGAGACACTGTGGCCCCATCCGAGGACACCCCCGGACAGGGCCAAACAGGAAGGATATAACCCCACCCACTTTGCCAGAGCACAGCACCCACACCACTAGAGGGATATCTTCAACCACCAACTTACCATCCTGAGACAAGGCTGAGTATAGCCCACAAAGATCTCCGCCACGGCACAACCCAAGGGGGGGGCGCCAACCCAGACAGGATGACCACAACAGTGAATCAACCCACTCAGGTGACGCACCCCCTCCAGGGACGGCATGAGAGAGCCCCAGTAAGCCAGTGACTCAGCCCCTGTAATAGGGTTAGAGGCAGAGAATCCCAGTGGAAAGAGGGGAACCGACCAGGCAGAGACAGCAAAGGCGCTTCGTTGCTCCAGAGCCTTTCCGTTCACCTTCCCACTCCTGGGCCAGTCTACACTACACTCATATGACCCACTGAAGAGATGAGTCTTCAGTAAAGACTTAAAGGTTGAGACCGAGTTTGCGTCTCTGACATGGGTAGGCAGACCGTTCCATAAAAATGGAGCTCTATAGGAGAAAGCCCTGCCTCCAGCTGTTTGCTTAGAAATTCTAGGGACAATTAGGAGGTCTGCGTCTTGTGACCGTAGCGTACGTGTAGGTATGTACGGCAGGACCAAATCAGAGAGATAGGTAGGAACAAGCCCATGTAATGCTTTGTAGGTTAGCAGTAAAACCTTGAAATCAGCCCTTGCTTTGACAGGAAGCCAGTGTAGAGAGGCTAGCACTGGAGTAATATGATCAAATTTTTTGGTTCTAGTCAGGATTCTAGCAGCCGTATTTAGCACTAACTGAAGTTTATTTAGTGCTTTATCCGGGTAGCCGGAAAGTAGAGCATTGCAGTAGTCTAACCTAGAAGTGACAAAAGCACGGATTAATTTTTCTGCATCATTTTTGGACAGAAAGTTTCTGATTTTTGCAATATTACGTAGATGGAAAAAAGCTGTCCTCGAAATGGTCTTGATATGTTCTTCAAAAGAGTGATCAGGGTCCAGAGTAACGCCGAGGTCCTTCACAGTTTTATTTGAGATGACTGTACAACCATTAAGATGAATTGTCAGATTCAACAGAAGATCTCTTTGTTTCTTGGGACCTAGAACAAGCATCTCTGTTTTGTCCGAGTTTAATAGTAGAAAGTTTGCAGCCATCCACTTCCTTATGTCTGAAACACATGCCTCTAGCGAGGGCAATTTTGGGGCTTCACCATGTTTCATTGAAATGTACAGCTGTGTGTCATCCGCATAGCAGTGAAAGTTAACATTATGTTTTCGAATAACATCCCCAAGAGGTCAAATATATAGTGAAAACAATAGTGGTCCTAAAATGGAACCTTGAGGAACACCGAAATGTACAGTTGATTTGTCAGAGGACAAACCATTCACAGAGACAAACTGATATCTTTCCGACAGATAAGATCTAAACCAGGCCAGAACATGTCCGTGTAGACCAATTTGGGTTTCCAATCTCTCCAAAAGAATGTGGTGATCGATGGTATCAAAAGCAGCACTAAGGTCTAGGTGCACGAGGACAGGTGCAGAGCCTCGGTCCGATGCCATTAAAATGTAATTTACCACCTTCACAAGTGCCGTCTCAGTGCTATGATGGGGTCTAAAACCAGACTGAAGCATTTCGTATACATTGTTTGTCTTCAGGAAGGTAGTGAGTTGCTGCGCAACAGCCTTCTCTAACATTTTTGAGAGGAATGGAAGATTCGATATAGGCCGATAGTTTTTTATATTTTCTGGGTCAAGGTTTGGCTTTTTCAAGAGAGGCTTTATTACTGCCACTTTTAGTGAGTTTGGTACACATCCAGTGGATAGAGAGCCATTTATTATGTTCAACATAGGAGGGCCAAGCACAGGAAGCAGCTCTTTCAGTAGTTTAGTTGGAATAGGGTCCAGTATGCAGCTTGAAGGTTTAGAGGCCATGATTATTTTCATCATTGTGTCAAGAGATATAGTACTAAAACACTTGAGCGTCTCTCTTGATCCTAGGTCCTGGCAGAGTTGTGCAGACTCAAGACAACTGAGGTTTGGAGGAATACGCAGGTTTAAAGAGGAGTCCGTAATTTGCTTTCTAATAATCATAACCTTTTCCTCAAAGAAGTTCATGGATTTATCACTGCTAAAGTGAAAGTCATCCTCTCTTGGGGAATGCTGCTTTTTAGTTAGCTTTGCGACAGTATCAAAAAGGAATTTCGGATTGTTCTTATTTTCCTCAATTAAGTTAGAAAAATAGGATGATCGAGCAGCAGTAAGGGCTCTTCGGTACTGCACGGTACCGTCTTTCCAAGCTAGTCGGAAGACTTCCAGTTTGGTGTGGCGACAGAGTCTGATAGACTGGTAGACTGGTATCACAGGCAGAGCCTTATAGACTGGTAGACTGGTATCACAGGCAGAGCCTTATAGACTGGTAGACTGGTATCACAGGCAGAGCCTTATAGACTGGTAGACTGGTATCACAGGCAGAGCCTTATAGACTGGTAGACTATCACAGGCAGAGTCTGATAGACTGGTAGACTGATATCACAGGCAGAGCCTTATAGACTGGTAGACTGGTATCACAGACAAAGCCTTATAGACTGGTAGACTGGTATCACAGGCAGAGCCTTATAGACTGGTAGACTATCACAGGCAGAGTCTGATAGACTGGTAGACTGATATCACAGGCAGAGCCTTATAGACTGGTAGACTGGTATCACAGACAAAGCCTTATAGACTGGTAGACTGGTATCACAGGCAGAGCCTTATAGACTGGTAGACTGGTATCACAGGCAGAGCCTTATAGACTGGTAGACTGGTATCACAGGCAGAGCCTTATAGACTGGTAGACTATCACAGGCAGAGTCTGATAGACTGGTAGACTGATATCACAGGCAGAGCCTTATAGACTGGTAGACTGGTAGTCTAGTCTTGTTCTGAGGAATGAAAGATATTCCATGCGAGAAATTGCCAAGAAACTGAAGATCTCGTACAACGCTGTGCACTACTCCCTTCACAGAACAGAGCAAACTGTCTCTAACCAGAATAGAAAGAGGAGTGGGAGGCCCCGGTGCACAACTGAGCAAGAGGACAAGTACATTAGAGTGTCTAGTTTGAGAAACAGATGCCTCACAAGTCCTCAACTGGCAGTTTCATTAAATAGTACCCGCAAAACACCAGTCTCAACGCTAACAGTGAAGAGGTGACTCCAGGATGCTGGCTTCTAGGCAGACTTCCTCTGTCCAGTGTTCTGTTGCCCATCTTAATCTTTTATTTTTATTTGCCCGTCTGAGATATGGCTTTTTCTTTGCAACTCTGCCTAGAAGGCCAGCATCCCGGGGTCACCGCTTCACTGTTAGCGAACAGAACGTGCCCTTGGAACACAGGAGTGATGGTTGCTGATAATGGAGCTAGCTATAAATGAGCCTCACGTTTTGGACACTACAGCGAAAATGGTTAACTTTGTTAAAGCAAGGCCCCTGAATTCTTGTGTATTTTCTGCACTATGCACTCTCTACCTTTCTTTAGCAAGGTCTCTCTCTCTCTCTCTCTCTTTTTGTAGTTTCTTCTATTTTCTCTGATTACATTTTGACTTGATACATTTCTCTCATTGCCTGTCAGTAAGCATTTCACTGTTAATCTTCACCTGTTTTGACAAACAAAATGTGATTTTGACCTTGTTTACCGTCAAAGTGGATTTTCTTTCCAGCCGCGGCTAGATATTGCCCTTACCTCAACTCCGCTCTGCTTGTGCAAACAAACCTTTTGTTCAAAGTCATATTCCCCACACAACAATCCTATTTTCTCTCCCTCCTTGTTCTCTCTGTAGTTGTTTCCATTTGATGTGCCCGGTGTCTGACAGGGTATCATCACCTAATCCCCTCAACAGATTAGGGAATATCTTAATGTGACTCGGATTTATTTACATCCCTGTTATAATCCTGTTTTTCATAACCAGTTGTCACTGTATTCAGCGAGCGAGGGGAGCGCTATGCTGTGCGGTACATGCAGAGACTAACATACGTTCCACTAAGAACACTCATGAAAAAAACATTTGGTTAATACCTAGGCCTATCGGCTCAGTGACAGAACTACAGAGCACAGGCCCCTGTTTCTGCTGTGTGTCAACCCCACAGGCCCCTGTTTTTGCTGCGTGTCAACCTCACAGGGTTCTTATTCTGCTGCGTGTCAACCTCACAGGGTTCTTATTCTGCTGCGTACAACCTCACAGGGTTCTTATTCTGCTGTGTGTCAACCTCACAGGGTTCTTATTCTGTTGTGTGTCAACCTCACAGGGTTCTTATTCTGTTGTGTGTCAACCTTACAGGGTTCTTATTCTGCTGTGTGTCAACCTCACAGGGTTCTTATTCTGCTGTGTGTCAACCTCACAGGGTTCTTATTCTGCTGTGTGTCAACCTCACAGGGTTCTTATTCTGTTGCGTGTCAACCTCACAGGGTTCTTATTCTGCTGTGTGTCAACCTCACAGGGTTCTTATTCTGCTGTGTGTCAACCTCACAGGGTTCTTATTCTGCTGCGTGTCAACCTCACAGGGTTCTTATTCTGTTGTGTGTCAACCTCACAGGGTTCTCATTCTGTTGTGTGTCAACCTCACAGGGTTCTTATTCTGCTGCGTGTCAACCTCACAGGGTTCTTATTCTGCTGCGTGTCAACCTCACAGGCCCCTGTTTCTGCTGCGTGCCAACCTCACAGGCCCCTGTTTCTGCTGCTTGTCAACCTCACAGGCCCCTGTTTCTGCTGAGTGCCAACCTCACAGGGTTCTTATACTGCTTGTGTGTCAACCTCACAGGCCCCTGTTTCTGCTGCGTGTCAACCTCACAAGCCCCTGTTTCTGCTGCTTGTCAACCTCACAAGCCCCTGTTTCTGCTGAGTGCCAACCTCACAGGGTTCTTATACTGTCTCTCTCTCTCTGTCTCTCTCTCTCTGTCTCTCTTGTCTGTTTCTCTGTCTTTCTCTCTCTCTGTCTGTCTCTCTCTCTGTCTGTCTCTCTCTCTCTCTGTCTCTCTCTCTGTCTGTCTCTGTCTGTCTGTCTCTCTCTCTGTCTGTCTCTCTCTCTGTCTGTCTGTCTGTCTGTTTCTCTCTCTCTGTCTCTCTCTCTCTGTCTCTCTCTCTGTCTGTTTCTCTGTCTTTTTCTCTGTCTCTCTCTCTCTGTCTCTGTCTCTGTCTTTTTCTCTGTCTCTGTCTCTCTCTCTCTGTCTCTGTCTGTCTCTCTCTCTGTCTCTCTCTCTCTGTCTGTTTCTCTGTCTCTCCCTCTGTCTCTCTCTCTCTCTCTGTCTGTCTGTTTCTCTGTCTATCTCTCTCTCTGTGTCTCTCTGTCTCTGTCTTTCTCTCTCTGTCTTTCTGTCTCTGTCTCTCTCTCTGTCTCTGTCTCTCTCTCTCTGTCTTTCTGTCTCTGTCTCTGTCTCTCTCTCTGTCTCTGTCTCTCAATTCAATTCAATTCAATTCAAGGGGCTTTATTGGCATGTGAAACATGTGTTAACATTGCCAAAGCAAGTGAGGTAGATAATATACAAAAGTGAAATAAACAATCAAAATTAACAGTAAACATTACACATACAGAAGTTTCAAAACAATAAAGACATTACAAATGTCATATTATATATATACAGTGTTGTAACAATGTACAAATAGTTAAAGTACACAAGGGAAAATAAATAAGCATAAATATGGGTTGTATTTACAATGGTGTTTGTTCTTCATTGGTTGCCCTTTTCTTGTGGCAACAGGTCACAAATCTTGATGCTGTGATGGCACACTGTGGAATTCCACCCAGTAGATATGGGAGTTTATCAAAATTGGATTTGTTTTCGAATTCTTTGTGGATCTGTGTAATCTGAGGGAAATATGTGTCTCTAATATGGTCATGCCGGGGCGGCTGGGTAGCCAGGGTAGCCTAGTGGTTAGAGCGTTGGACTAGTAACCGGAAGGTTGCAAGTTCAAATCCCCGAGCTGACAAGGTACAAATCTGTCGTTCTGCCCCTGAACAGGCAGTTAACCCACTGTTCCCAGGCCGTCATTGAAAATAAGAATTTGTTCTTAACTGACTTGCCTGGTTAAATAAAGGTCAAATAAAATAAAATAAAAAAATAAAATAAAAAAATACATTGGGCAGGAGGTTAGGAAGTGCAGCTCAGTTTCCACCTCATTTTGTGGGCAGTGAGCACATAGCCTGTCTTCTCTCGAGAGCCATGTCTGCCTACGGCGGCCTTTCTCAATAGCAAGGCTATGCTCACTGAGTCTGTACATAGTCAAAGCTTTCCTTAATTTTGGGTCAGTCACAGTGGTCAGGTATTCTGCCACTGTGTACTCTCTGTTTAGGGCCAAATAGCATTCTAGTTTGCTCTGTTTTTTGTTAATTTTTTCCAATGTGTCAAGTAATTATATTTTTGTTTTCACATGATTTGGTTGGGTATAATTGTGTTGCTGTCCTGGGGCTCTGTGGGGTGTGTTTTTATTTTTGTGAACAGAGCCCTAGGACCAGCTTGCTTAGGGGACTCTTTTCCAGGTTCATCTCTCTGTGGGTGATGGCTTTGTTATGGAAGGTTTGGGAATCGCTTCCTTTTAGGTGGTTGTAGAATTTAACGGCTCTTTTCTGGATTTTGATAATTAGTTTGTTGTAATTTGTTGTCTGTATATTTGATCATTTCATTAAGGATACCATCAACACCACAGGCCTTTTTGGGTTGGACGGTTTTTATTTTGTCCTGTAACTCGTTCAAGATAATTGGAGAATCCAGTGGGTTCTGGTAGTCTTTAATAGTTGATTCTAAGATTTGTATTTGATCATGTATATGTTTTTGCTCTTTATTCTTTGTTATAGAGCCAAAAAGATTGGAGAAGTGGTTTACCCATACATCTCCATTTTTGATAGATAATTCTTCGTGTTGTTGTTTGTTTAGTGTTTTCCAATTTTCCCAGAAGTGGTTAGAGTCTACGGATTCTTCAATTATTTTGAGCTGATTTCTGACATGCTGTTCCTTCTTTTTCCGTAGTGTATTTCTGTATTGTTTTAGTGATTCACCATAGTGAAGGCGTAGACTCAGGTTTTCCGGGTCTCTATGTTTTTGGTTGGACAGGTTTCTCAATTTCTTTCTTAGATTTTTGCATTCTTCATCAAACCATTTGTCATTGTTGTTCATTTTCTTCGGTTTTCTATGTGAGATTTTTAGATTTGATACGGAAGCTGAGAGGTCAAATATACTGTTAAGGTTTTCTACTGCCAAGTTTACACCTTCACTATTGCATTGCAACGTTTTACCCAGGAAATTGTCTAGAAGGGATTGAATTTGTTGTTGCCTAATTGTTTTTTGGTAGGTTTCTCTCTCTCTCTCTGAGTTCGTTTCAGGGCCATAGTGCCATGACTTGCCATTCAATCTCCCCAGACTCTGAAGATGTTTACTTTAAGCTTCACATTCTCCCTAGGTGAAATGCCAAACAAACTTCTTCTTTTATCAGAGTTGGCTAAAAGTAGGATTTGGGAGTTGAGGTGAGGTGGCTCAGGTTGCAAGGGTGTGCGTGCGTGAGTGTGTGTGCACGCGCGTGTGTGTGTGTCATTTTGGGATAGCGGCATGAAATGTGATTTTACAGGCCGGTCCTTGTCGAGGGAAATGTTCGACTTTGCACTCAGATATCCACTCATCACAGAGCCAACACTAGCATAACACAGCCACAGCCTCTCATAACTAATCACAAACTCTCACATACAAATACACACACACATTTTCAGAGTAGACTCTCTCGGTCTCTCTCTGTCTCTCTGACTTTCTCTGTCTCTCTGTCTCTGTTTCTGTCTCACCCTCCTCTCTCCTTCCCTTCTTCCCCCCTTTCCTCATCTCTCTTCGCTTCCCCTATCTCTGTGGTGAATAAGGCAGTTTGTGTCTGTGGTGAATTAGGCAGTTTGTGTCTGTGGTGAATAGGGCAGTTTGTGTCTGTGGTGAA
>NC_088419.1:84498966-84538966 GCF_034236695.1 Oncorhynchus nerka | reverse complement strand
TTACAATACACAGACTGCACAGTCTAGCTACTGATATTACAATACACAGACTGCACAGTCTAGCTACTGATATTACAATACACAGACTGCACAGTCTAGCTACTGATATTACAATACACAGACTGCACAGTCTAGCTACTGATATTACAATACACAGACTGCACAGTCTAGCTACTGATATTACAATACACAGACTGCACAGTCTAGCTACTGATATTACAATACACAGACTGCACAGTCTAGCTACTGATATTACAATACACAGACTGCACAGTCTAGCTACTGATATTACAATACACAGACTGCACAGTCTAGCTACTGATATTACAATACACAGACTGCACAGTCTAGCTACTGATATTACAATACACAGACTGCACAGTCTAGCTACTGATATTACAATACACAGACTGCACAGTCTAGCTACTGATATTACAATACACAGACTGCACAGTCTAGCTACTGATATTACAATACACAGACTGCACAGTCTAGCTACTGATATTACAATACACAGACTGCACAGTCTAGCTACTGATATTACAATACACAGACTGCACAGTCTAGCTACTGATATTACAATACACAGACTGCACAGTCTGCTACTGATATTACAGTCTAGCTACTGATATTACAATACACAGACTGCACAGTCTAGCTACTGATATTACAATACACAGACTGCACAGTCTAGCTACTGATATTACAATACACAGACTGCACAGTCTAGCTACTGATATTACAATACACAGACTGCACAGTCTAGCTACTGATATTACAATACACAGACTGCACAGTCTAGCTACTGATATTACAATACACAGACTGCACAGTCTAGCTACTGATATTACAATACACAGACTGCACAGTCTAGCTACTGATATTACAATACACAGACTGCACAGTCTAGCTACTGATATGGAATGTCTACTGATATTACAATACACAGACTGCACAGTCTGATATTACAATACCCATTTGATTCAATACACAGACTGCACAGTCTTCTACTGAGGTTACAATACACAGACTGCACAGTCTGCTACATTTTATTGGCACAGTCTGCCTGATATTACAATTCTCACAGAAATAGCTACTGTATTAAATACACAGACTGCACAGTCTAGCTACTGATATTACAATACAGAGAAGGAGAGAGAGCTACTGAAACGAGGTAGAGACTGCACAGTCTAGCTACTGATATTAATTACACAGACTGCACAGTCTAGCTACTGATATTACAATCACTTCTGCACCGTCTGGAACTGCATAGTCTAGCTACTGATATTACAATACACAGACTGCACAGTCTAGCTACTGATATTCATCTTCAGACTTCCAGTCTAGCTATGATATTACAATCACAGACTGCACAGTCTAGCTACTGATATTACAATACACAGACTGCACAGTCTAGCTGTGATATTACAATACACAGACTGCACAGTCTGCTGTGATATTACAATACACAGACTGCACAGTCAGCTACTGATATTACAATGTGTGACTGTGTGTCTGCTACTGATATTACAATGTGTGACTGTGTCTAGCTGTGATATTACAATACACAGACTGCACAGTCTAGTGTGTATTACACCTTCACAGGCTGCAGCTGCAAAGTCTAGCTACTTTTACTGATATTACAATACACAGACTGCACAGTCTAGCTACTGATATTACAATACACAGACTGCACAGTCTAGCTACTGATATTACAATACACAGACTGCACAGTCTAGCTGCTGATATTACAATACACAGAATGCAGACTGGCGAAGTAACAATGTTTATTGTCTAGCTACTGGGCCGGCAACAATACAGGGCAGACTGCGGTCTAGCTCTAGGGTATTACAAAGGTACAGGACTGCACAGTCTAGGCTACTGATATTACAGATACAGGCGGACTGGTACAGTCAGCTACTGATATGGTCAAAACAGACTGCAGGAGCTACTGAAGGAAATACACCGAGGCTGGGACTGCACAGTCTAGCTACTGATATTACAATACACAGACTGCACAGTCTAGCTACTGAATTACAGACACAGACTGCACAGAGCTACTGATATTACAATACACAGACTGCACAGTCTATGATATTATACACAGACTGCACAGTCTACTACTGATATTACAATACACAGACTGCACAGTCTAGCTACAGACTGCATCTAATACACAGACTGCACAGTATATTAAATACACAGACTGATAGCTACTGATATTACAATACACAGACTGCAGTCTAGCTACTGATATAAATACACAGACTGCAATACACAGGTATAAATACACAGACTGGGATAATACTGCACAGTCTATAAATACACAGGGGATAATACACAGGTATAAGTAGCTACAGGTATAAATACACAGACTGGATAATACACAGGTACTGATATTACAATACACAGACTGCATCTAGCTACTGATATAAATACACAGGGATAAGTTAGCTAGATGGGCAATCACCTGAAGGGGCTACTGATATTACAAGCACAGACTGACAGGTGCTACAGATCTTACAATGACAGGTAGGGAGAGAAAAATAGTGTCAATACAGGAGACTGCACAGTCTAGCTCTGATATTACAATTGAGCACAGTCTAGCTAAGTGGGAGATATTACAATACACAGACTGCACAGTCTAGCTACTGATATTACAATACACAGACTGCACAGTCTAGCTACTGATATTACAATACACAGACTGCACAGTCTAGCTACTGATATTACAATACACAGACTGCACAGTCTAGCTACTGATATTACAATAACAGACTGCACAGTCTAGCTACTGATATTACAATAAACTGCAGTCTAGCAGAGATTACAATACACAGACTGCAGTTTCTTTCATCTCCCAGAAAGTCTAACATATTAATGACCCACCTGCATCTAGCCTCTTCCTCTCCTCTGCTTGTCAGACAAGGATTACAAATACTGCTGGATTACAGAACAGATTCATTCGCACAGACTCTCAGCATATTTCTCTTTCTTTATCAGAGAACAGACTGCAGAACAGGAGCTACGGAGTGGCAATACAGAGAGGACAGGAGCTACTGAGATTACAAGAAGAGAGGCAGAGTAGAGGAAAGGAGAGGACAGGCAGGGGTGACTGCTAGCCAGGATATAAATAAGGACTGACAGTCTAGCTACTGATATTACAATACACAGACTGACAGTCTAGCTACTGATATTACAATACACAGACTGCACAGTCTAGCTACTGATATTACAATACACAGACTGCACAGTCTAGCTACTGATATTACAATGACTGCACAGTCTTACTGATATTACAATACACAGACTGCACAGTCTACTATAGATTACTAACAGTTGTACTAGATATTACAATACACAGACTGCACAGTCTCTACTGATATTACAATACACAGACTGCACACTCAGGCAAAAGGCCATGTTTAAACATTTGAATGCATATTGACTTTTCATTGCTAAATTACTCACAGGTGTTCTGTGTGTATTGAATGGACTGCACAGTTATTGATATTACATTCAAGACTTCACAGTCACTACTGATATTACAATACACAGACTGCACAGGTCTCTAGATAGATGATGCTAACGTGGACTGATACAGTCTAGCTATGATGCTAACAGACTGGCTAAGTCTAGCTACTGATTTACAATATATGATGCTGCACAGTCTAGCTACTGATATTACAATAAGGATGCACAGTCTAGCTACTGATATTACAATACGTGGCTAGCTACTGATATTACTAAGGATATATGATGCAACGTGGCTAATTGATACTACAATACAAGGATATATGATATTACAAACGTGCAAGCTACTGCACAGTGAGATATACAATACACAGACTGCACAGTCTAGCTATTGACTGCATAGGGTATATATTATGCTAATGTCTCTAATTGATACTCTCTTAGGATATATGATGCTAAGGTTTTCAGCTAATTGATACTTTCTAAGGATATATTATGCTAGACAAATGGACTGTGTAAATGATACTCTCAGAGGATATATGATGCTAACGTGGCTAATTGATACTCTCTAAGGATATATTATGCTAACGTGGCTAGTTGATATTTTAGGATATATGATGCTAACGTCTGGCTAACTTATACTAATGAATATTTATATCTTCCTGTCAGGACACCATTTTTACTAAATTACCCTCAACAACATACTATGTCATGCCACTGTTTGTAGGTTGCCACGGCAATCTGTACTGTCAGACATTTTTTGTGTCAGCTCAATGCTTTACTTCCTGGTGTCCCAGATGGCAGACACAGTGTGTGTGTGTGTGTGTGTGTGTGTGTGTGTGTGTGTGTCTGTGTGTGTGTGTCAGTGTATGTCTGTGTGTGTGTGTGTGTGTGTGTGTGTGTGTGTGTGTGGGGTGGTTGGGCACTGAGGGTAAATAAATCTTTAATGATGGTCTTGCGCTCATGTTTAACATAGATTGCTATTTAATCCCAGAAACAGGCCAGGGAGGCTGTTTGAAGATCAGGGTAGGCAAAGGTACAGGGACGGCAGTCAGGCTCGGGGTCATGCAGTGTCAGGCGGTAGGGTCAGGATACATGGTTTTAGGAGGACAGCTGGGAAATGATTTGACAAGAAAACAAACAACTGTCTGTGTGGCAACAAACATGAGAACACAGAGAACACAGTATGTGTGTAATGTATAAATACACAGTGGATAATACACAGTGTATAAATACACAGGTGTGTGTGTGTAAATGGGGATAATTGGGAAGATGTGTCACCTGAAGGGGTAGCACAAGGTGGTGTGTGTCTGTGCGTGACAGGTAGGGAGTAGTGTCAAAGTAGGTAGATGTCTGTGTTGAGTGTAAGTGGGAGAAATAGAGAGCGAGAGTGAACTAACTCAGGGTGTGTGTAGGTAGATGTGTGATAAAGTGTTGTGAAGAACAAGATTAAAAAGAGTTTCTTTCATCTCCCAGTGTGTAACATAGTGTGTGTGTGTGTCTCCTCTGTGTGTGTGGATTACAAATGTGCTGGATTACAGAACAGATTCATGTGTGTGTGTGGGTAGATATTTCTCTTTCTTTATCAGGTAGATATGTGTGGTGTGTTTATATGTGGAGGAGGATATAGGAGTGTGTATGCGTGTAGGTAGGATGTGTGGGTGACTGTGTGTGTAAATAAGGTGACGTGAGATGGAAAGTGGACAGGGACATTCTGTAGGTGGACAGTTCTTTTGTACAAAACAGGTGGACATGTTACTAACAGTTGTACTGAGTAGGCAATACAGGAAAACCACTTTCCGTGTATGTGTGTAGGTGGATGTTTAAACATTTGAATGCATATTGAGCTTTTCATTGCTAAAGCACTCACAGGTGTTCTGTGTGTGTGAATGGATGTTATTGACCTTCATGTGTCATGTATGTGTGTAGGTCTCTAGGATAGATGATGTGTGTGGGGGTGATGATGTGTGTGATGCTGTGTGTGTGATACTCTGTAAGGATATATGATGCTAACGTGGCTGTTGATACTCTCTAAGGATATATGATGTGTGTGGCTAATTGATACTCTTTAAGGTATATGTGCTAGGTAGATAATGTGTGTGTGTGTTTATATATGATGTAACGTGGCTAATTGATACTGTGGATATATTATGTAGGTAGATGTGTGTGTCTCTAAGGATATATGATGCTAACGTGGCTAATTGATGGATATATTATGTAACGTGGCTAATTGATACTCTCTTAGGATATATGATGCTAACGTGTGTAGGTGGATGTGTGTGAGGTGCTAGACACACACCACTTACTGTTGTCAACAACATGGATGTGGGATGCCACTGTTTGTAGGTTGCCACGGCAATCTGTACTGTCAGACATTTTAATCAGCTCATGTTTGTTCCTGGTGTCCCAGATGGCAGACACAGTGTGTGTGTATGTGTGTGTGTGTGTGTGTGTGTGTGTGTGTGGTGGTGGATGTGTGTGTGTGTGTGTGTGTTGTGTGTGTGTGTGTGTGTGTGTGGGGAGGTTGGGTGAGGTAAATAAATCTTTAATGATGGTCTGTGTCATGTTTAACATGTGTGTTTAATCCCTGAAACAGAGACGTGTTTGAAGATGTGTGTAGGAAAATGTGGGATGTGTATGTGTGTAGGTAGATATGTATATGTGTGTGTGTGTGTGTGTGTGTGTAGGTAGATGTGTGTGTGTGTGTGTGTGTGTGTGTGTGTGTGTGTGTGTGTGTGTGTGTGTGTGTGTGTAGGTAGATGTGTGTGTGTGTGTGTAGGTAGATGTGTGTGTGTGTGTGTGTGTGTGTAGGTAGATGTGTGTGTGTGGATATATGTGTGTGTGTGTGTAGGTAGATGTGTGTGTGTGTGTGTGTGTGTAGGTGGATGTGTGTGTGTGTGTGTGTGTGTGGTGTGTGTGTGTGTGTGTGTGTGTGTGTGTGTGTGGATGTGTGTGTGTGTATGTGTGTAGGTGGATGTGTGTGTGTGTGTAAGTGTATGTGTGTGTGTGTGTGTGTAGGGTGGATGTGTGTGTGTGTGTAGGTGGATGTGTGTGTGTGTGTGTGTAGGTGGATGTGTGTGTGTGTGTGTGTGTGTGTGTGTGTGTGTGTATGTCTGTAGTGTGGATGTGTGTGTGTGTATGTGTGTAGGTGGATGTGTGTGTGTGTGTGTGTAAGTGTATGTGTGTGTGTGTGTGTGGGTGGTGGATGTGTGTGTGTGTAGGTAGATGTGTGTGTGTGTGTGTGTGTGTAGGTGGATATGTGTGTGTGTGTGTGTAGGTGGATGTGTGTAGGTGGACATGTGTGTATGTGTGTGTGTATGTGTGTGTGTGTGTGTGTTGGTGGATGTGTGTGTGTGTATGTGTGTAAGATATGTGTGTGTGTGTGTGGGGGATGTGTGTGTGTGTGTGTAGGTGGATGTGTGTGTGTGTGTGTGGTGGATGTGTGTGTGTGTGTGTGTGTGTGTAGGTAGATGTGTGTGTGTGTATGTGTGTAGGTGAAATGTGTGTGTGTGTAGGTGGATGTGTGTGTGTGTGGATGTGTGTGTGTAGGTGGATGTGTGTGTGTGTATGGTGTAGTGATGTGTGTGTGTGTGTGTGTGTGTGTAGGTGGATGTGTGTGTGTGTATGTGTGTGTGGTGTGATGTGTGTGTAGGTGGACATGTGTGTGTGTGTGTGTAGGTGGATGTGTGTGTGTGTATGTGTGTAGGTGGATGTGTGTGTAGGTGTAAGTGGTGTGTATGTGTGTGTGTGGATGTGTGTGGTGGATGTGTGTGTGTGTGTAGGTGGATGTGTGTGTTTGTATGTGTGTAAGTGTATGTGTGTGTGTGTGTGTGTGTGTGTGTAGGTGGATGTGTGTGTGTGTGTGTGTGTGTGTGTGTAGGTTGATGTGTATGTGTGTGTAGGTGTATGTGTGTAGGTTGGTGGATGTGTGTGTGTGTAGGTGGATGTGTGTGTGTGTAGGTGGATGTGTGTGGGTAGATGTGTGTGTGTGTAGGTAGATATGTGTGTGTGTGTGTGTGTGTGTGTGTGTGTGTGTAGGTAGATGTGTGTGTGTGTATGTGTGTGGGCAGATGTGTGTGTGTGTGTAGGTAGATATGTGTGTGTGTGTGTATGTGTGTAGGTGGATATATGTGTGTGTATGGTGTAGAGATGTGTCTGTGTGTGTGTGTAGGTGGATATGTGTGTGTGTATGTGTGTAGGTGGATGTGTGTGTGTGTATGTGTGTAGGTGGATGTGTGTGTGTTTGTATGTGTGTAAGTGTGTGTGTGTGGGTGGATGTGTGTGTGTGTGTAGGTGGATGTGTGTGTGTGTGTGTGTGTGTGTAGGTGGATGTGTGTGTGTGTAGGTGGATGTGTGTGTGTAGGTGGATGTGTGTGTGTGTGTAGGTGGATGTGTGTGTGTAGGTGGATGTGTGTGTGTAGGTGGATGTGTGTGTGTGTGTATGTGGATGTGTGTGTAGGTGGATGTGTGTGTGTAGGTGGATGTGTGTTGTAAGTCAGTTAATTATTTGTGTATTTTATCTGTTCATACTTATTTCACATTATCTGTTGTGTGCAATAGTGTTTTTAGTATGTTGCTTGTCCACAGTACTGTTGTGTGCAGTAGTGTTTTTAGTATGTTGCTTGTCCACAGTACTGTTGTGTGCAGTAGTTTTTAGTATGTTGCTTCCCCTTTCCACAGTACTGTTGTGCAGTAGTGTTTTTAGTATGTTGCTTGTCCACAGTACTGTTGTGTGCAGTAGTGTTTTTAGTATGTTGATTGTCCACAGTACTGTGTCTGTAATGCTGGACCAGTGGAACACAAAAACACTGCTCGTTTGATTTTTCCCAAATCTTCCCCCTTTCTCTCTCATTTTTGACTCTACATTTGTAATCAAATCAATTTAAGAACTGTGTGGAGGATTTGTTACTGTGTGGCACTGTAAATGGTTCTTTGTTTCTGCAGAGCAGGGAGGAGGGTTGGAGGGAGAAAGGAGTCTCTGAGGGGTGAGTGTTACTCTGTCTAGGCTTGATTTGGGCTACATGACTATAGTTAAGTCCTCCCAAATCATTTTTGACTCTACGTGACTCTAATTAAGTCCTCCCAAATCATTTTTGACTCTACGTGACTCTAATTAAGTCCTCCCAAATCATTTTTGACTCTACGTGACTCTAATTAAGTCCTCCCAAATCATTTTTGACTCTACATGACTAGTTAAGTCCTCCCAAATCAATTTAAAGCAATAGAAGCAATATATTTGTTAATTGATTGCATTGATAAATATGGTTCTTAACTAAATATTGTGATATACATATATTTGAGTCTCTGAGGCTGTGATATATTTGAGTCTCTGAGGCTGTGATATATTTGAGTCTCTGAGGCTGTGATATATTTGAGTCTCTGAGGCTGTGATATATTTGAGTCTCTGAGGCTGTGATATATTTGAGTCTCTGAGGCTGTGATATATTTGAGTCTCTGAGGCTGTGATATATTTGTGTCTCTGAGGCTGTGATATATTTGTGTCTCTGAGGCTGTGATATATTTGTGTCTCTGAGGCTGTGATATATTTGAGTCTCTGAGGCTGTGATATATTTGTGTCTCTGAGGCTGTGATATATTTGAGTCTCTGAGGCTGTGATATATTTGTGTCTCTGAGGCTGTGATATATTTGAGTCTCTGAGGCTGTGATATATTTGTGTCTCTGAGGCTGTGATATATTTGAGTCTCTCTGAGGCTGTGATATATTTGAGTCTCTCTGAGGCTGTGATATATTTGAGTCTCTGAGGCTGTGATATATTTGAGTCTCTGAGGCTGTGATATATTTGTGTCTCTGAGGCTGTGATATATTTGTATCTCTCTGAGGCTGTGATATATTTGTCTCTCTGAGGCTGTGATATATTTGTATCTCTCTGAGGCTGTGATATATTTGTATCTCTCTGAGGCTGTGATATATTTGTGTCTCTCTGAGGCTGTGATATATTTGTGTCTCTCGGAGGCTGTGATATATTTGTGTCTCTCGGAGGCTGTGATATATTTGTGTCTCTCGGAGGCTGTGATATATTTGTGTCTCTCGGAGGCTGTGATATATTTGTGTCTCTGAGGCTGTGATATATTTGTGTCTCTCTGAGGCTGTGATATATTTGTGTCTCTGAGGCTGTGATATATTTGTGTCTCTCTGAGGCTGTGATATATTTGTGTCTCTCTGAGGCTGTGATATATTTGTGTCTCTCTGAGGCTGTGATATATTTGTCTCTCTCTGAGGCTGTGATATATTTGTCTCACTCTGAGGCTGTGATAAGGGGGCACATTTTCTGACACCTTAATAGAACCATTATAAATGATGAAAATCTGAATGATGGCCAACCTTTTTATTGATTAATAGTTTTTTATTTATTCGCTAGGCGTTTGAACTGTATAGGTCTCTGAGGGATTCTCCTTCATATTCATAGGGTTGATGAGAGAGAGAGAGAGAGTTAGTCATATAAATATCAGATACCTACTCAGTATCCAGTCTTCCTTTATAACTTCTAGTAGTGGTCTGGTCTCTGATCCTCTGGTCCTGGGGTTGGCTGCTGGGATCCCTCTCCATAATGAGTCTCCTCGGCTAGGCTAATGATGTGGGCTCCACCCTGGCCTGGTTCTCCGAGCCTGGCCGTGGTGTGTGGTCAGCAGGGTAGTCATGGGCACTCACACATCCCTGGGCATGCTTGTTGCCCTCTGCCCCCCGGCTCCCTCCAGGGCATGGCTTGCGACCCACCTGGAAACGTTAGATAATGAGCTGGTGAGCCTGAGTGTTGTTAGTGTGGATTCGTGTGTATGAGCGTGAGCGTGTGCGCGTGTGTGAGCGTATGTGTGTGTGTGTGTGTGTGTGTGTGTGAGGAAAATTAATTTAAGCTTAAACAAAAAATCTATCTGGTTTCTTTGGCTATACAACATTGAGTCTATTGTGGATATGTAGCTAAATGAACAGTATTCCCGTTGCAGCTGAAGCATCTAAGATGACATAGCGTTTAAGCAAATTCTAGTTAAAGTTGACTGAGAGAGACGGGTCAAAGAACATCATCAGTTTCCCCCAAATAAACCCAACTAACCAAGGAAGCAGAGTAATGAGAAAATGATTTGATTTCATGTTGCTGTATAGCTGCAGGTCTGCTGTGCCTTGTGTGTGTTTCAGAGTGAATATATTAAACTAGCTGTTTTTCTCAACAAGATCTCATAGTTTCCCTTCAAAATTCGATGTATTATGGATGAGTTCGTGCTCAATGTAGATTTTGTTTGTGAGCACCAAGGAAGGCATATATTGACGTTCTCAGATCTTTCAAAAGTCCTAAATCGCCGTCTATTTCTAGTGACCAGGCTGGTTTTTCTCTCATCCTCATGACTGGCTGTTTCTGTACAGAGGAAAATATATACTTTCACTACCTCAGGCAGGCAGTCAGTCTGTCAGTTAGTCAAGAAGACTGACAATTAAACAGACAGGTAGTCAGTCAGACGGACAGACAGGTAGTCAGACTGACAGACAGATGGACAGACAGACAGGGAGGTGAGAGAGGGAGAGAGGGAGGAGGAGCTTGGCAGCACTAGGTGAGGAAGTTTACGAGGAAGTTGACGAGGATGTTGACGTGACCACAGGAGGAGGTGTAGATATGAGCCTTTTCACTCGTTAAAGCTGAGCTATTTAACATTTTACTGCAGTGGGCTAAATCAGGGTCACACAGATGTGGAAGAGTGAAGAGTGGGGAGTGAAGAGTGAGGAGTGGAAGAGTGGGGAGTGGAAGAGTGGGGAGTGGAAGAGTGGGGAGTGGAAGAGTGAGGAGTGGAAGAGTGAGGAGTGGAAGAGTGGGGAGTGGAAGAGTCCTCACTCTGAGTGAGGAGTGGAAGAGTGAAGGTGGGGAGTGGAAGAGTGAGGGAGTGGAAGAGTGGGAGTGGAAGAGTCCTCACTCTGAGTGAGGAGTGGAAGAGTGAGGAGTGGAAGAGTGAGGGTGGAAGTGGAAGAGTGGGGAGTGGAAGAGTGAGGAGTGGGAGTGGAAGAGTGAGAAGTGGAAGAGTGAGGAGTGGAAGAGTCCTCACTCTGAGGAGTGGAAGAGTGAAGAGTGTGGAAGAGTTAGGAGTGGAAGAGTGGGGAGTGGAAGAGTGAGGAGTGGAAGAGTGAGGAGTGGAAGAGTGGGAGAGTGGAAGAGTGAGTGGGGAGTGGAAGAGTCCTCACTCTGAGTGAGGTGGAAGAGTGAAGGAGTGGAAGAGTGAGGAGTGGAAGAGTCCTCACTGAGTGAGTGGAAGAGTGAAGAGTGGGGAGTGGAAGAGTGAAGAGTGGGGAGTGGAAGAGTGAGGAGTGGAAGAGTCCTCACTGGTGAGAGTGGAAGAGTGAAGAGTGGGGAGTGGAAGAGTCCTCACTCTGGTGAGTGGAAGAGTGAAGAGTGGGAGTGGAAGAGTGAGGAGTGGAAGAGTGGGGAGTGGAAGAGTCCTCACTCTGTGTTTGGCTGGAAGAGTGAAGAGTGGGGAGTGGAAGAGTGAGGAGTGGAAGAGTCCTGTCCTCTTGTGAGGAGTGGAAGAGTGGGGACTTGGAAGAGTGAGGAGTTCAAGAGTGGACTCTGGAAGTGAGGAGTGGAAGAGTCACTGCTCTGTCTTTGGGGAGTGGAAGAGTTCCTTTCTGGAAGAGTGGGGAGTGCTCATCAGGTGGAAGAGTGAGGAACACCCTCACTGAGTGAGGAGTGGAAGAGTGAAGAGTGGGAGTGGAACTGACTACCTGAGGAGTGGAAGAGTGAAGAGTGGGGAGTGGAAGAGTGTTCCTCACTGAAGGAGTGGAAGAGTGAAGAGTGGGGAGTGGAAGAGTGAAGAGTGGGGAGTGGAAGAGTGAGGTGGAAGTCCTCACTGAGTGAGACCATGAAGAGTGGGGAGTGGAAGAGTCTCACTCTGAGTGAGAGTGGAAGAGTGAAGAGTGGGGAGTGGAAGAGTGAGGAGTGGAAGAGTCAGTGGAAGAACTCTGACTGACCTGAAGAGTGAAGAGTGGGGGGTGGGAGAGTGAGGAGTGGAAGAGTTCCCTGAGTGAGAAGAGTGGGGAGACCATAATGAGGTCAAGAGTGAGAAGTGGGGAGTACCTGATCAAGAGTGAGGAGTGGAAGAGTTCCCTGAAGAGTGGGGACCATAAGAGTAGTGGAAGAGTGAGGAGTGGAAGAGTGACCTGAAGAGTGGGGAGTGGAAGAGTGTTCCCCTGGACAGTGACCATAATAGTGAGGAGTGGAAGAGTGAGGACTGGAAGAGTGAGGAGTGGAAGAGTGGGGAGTGGAAGAGTGGGGAGTGGAAGAGTGAGGTGGAAGAGTGAGGATCACAGAGTGGTAGAGTGAGGAGTCCCCCTGAAAGACCAGTGGAAGAGTGATCAAGAGTGAGAAAGAGTGACTGGGGACCTGATGAGGAGTGGAAGAGTGAGGAGTTGAGGAGTGGAAGAGACCATGGAAGAGTATCAACAGAACTGACTACCTGATGAGGAGTGTTGAGGTGGAACAGAGTGGAAGAGTGATGGAAGAGTGGGGAGAACTGAAGACTTTTTACCTGATCAACCACACACGCTGTGTTTGGCTTGCAATGGATCAGACCATCAATTTCACACAGAACTGACTACCTGATCAGATACACTGTCTGTCTTTCTCCCTGCTCTGACATCATTAAAACACCCTATCACACAGAACTGACTACCTGATCAGAGAGCGTGTTCCCCTGAACAGACCATAATATCACACAGAACTGACTACCTGATCAGAGAGCGTGTTCCCCTGAACAGACCATAATATCACACAGAACTGACTACCTGATCAGGAAGCGTGTTCCCCTGAACAGACCATAATATCACACAGAACTGACTACCTGATCAGAGAGCGTGTTCCCCTGGACAGACCATAATATCACACAGAACTGACTACCTGATCAGAGAGTGCGTGTACCCCTGAACAGACCATAACATCACACAGAACTGACTACCTGATCAGAGAGCTGTTCCCTGAACAGACCATAACATCACACAGAACTGACTACCTGATCAGGGAGCGTGTTCCCCTGAACAGACCTGGTATCACCATTGTCACATCAGGTTCCACCTGAACTGACCATCACTTCCTGGAGTTACTGCTCTGTTTGAACAGACCTGGATTTGTCCATTCACATCCAGGTTCCACCTGTCTGATATCACTGCCTGGAGTTACTGCTCTGTTTGGGAGAGGGATAGTGTTTTCATTGCTCTGTCTGATATCACTGCCAGGAGTTACTGCTCTGTTTGGGAGAGGGATATTGTTTTCATTGCTCTGGGTCCACTGGTCTGATATCACTGCCAGGAGTTACTGCTCTGTTTGGGAGAGGGATAGTGTTTTCATTGCTCTGGGTCCACTGGTCTGATATCACTGCCAGGAGTTACTGCTCTGTTTGGGAGAGGGATAGTGTTTTCATTGCTCTGGGTCCACTGGTCTGATATCACTGCCAGGAGTTACTGCTCTGTTTGGGAGAGGGATAGTGTTTTCATTGCTCTGGGTCCACTGGTCTGATATCACTGCCAGGAGTTACTGCTCTGTTTGGGAGAGGGATAGTGTTTTCATTGCTCTGGGTCCACTGGTCTGATATCACTGCCAGGAGTTACTGCTCTGTTTGGGAGAGGGATAGTGTTTTCTGTTACTGTTCTGTGTGTGTGTGTGTGGCGGTGAGTAACATTGCTCTGGGTCCACTGCGTTGGCTTTAGCCCTAGTTGGTCTGTTCTGCCTGGCCCACACATACTCTCTTCTTTTTATTGTTTTGGATCTTGGACCAGCACGGTTTAGCACAGCTTGGAACGCTTTCTCCAAAATCTGGGGAATACAAGGAAGAGCGTATAGGAATACATACGCTGTAGGAATCCATATGTCTGGAACCAGCTGTACCACACACACAGGCCTTAAACACTCTATCCCACACACACAGGCCTTAAACACTCCATCCCACACACACAGGCCTTAAACACTCTATCCCACACACACAGGCCTTAAACACTCCATCCCACACACACAGGCCTTAAACACTCCATCCCACACACACAGGCCTTAAACACTCTATCCCACACACACAGGCCTTAAACACTCTATCCCACACACACAGGCCTTAAACACTCTATCCCACACACACAGGCCTTAAACACTCTATCCCACACACACAGGCCTTAAACACTCCATCCCACACACACAGGCCTTAAACACTCCATCCCACACACACAGGCCTTAAACACTCCATCCCACACACACAGGCCTTAAACACTCTATCCCACACACACAGGCCTTAAACACTCTATCCCACACACACAGGCCTTAAACACTCGTACACTTCGCACGTACGTGGGTGTATTTATGTGTGTGTGTTTTGGGTTGAGTGCGTTGGTGCGGTGAAGCTCCACGATGCTGGCAGCTGGGTCCTCAGCAGCATCTGTGTCCTCAGCATTATCTCGGTCCTCAGCATCATCTGGGTCCTCAGCATCATCAGGGTCCTCAGCATCATCTGTGTCCTCAGCATCAGGTCATCAGCATCATCTGGGTCCTCATCATCATCTGTTCATCTGTGTCCTCATCATCTGTTCCTCAGCATCATCCGGGTCCTGGTGAATTTAGTTATGAAGCAGGACGCCCCCAACCAACATGGTGAATTTAGTTATGAAGCAGCACGGCCCCTCCCCCCAACCAAACATGGTGAATTTAGTTATGAAGCAGGACGCCCCCAAACCAACATGGTGAATTTAGTTATGAAGCAGGACACCCCCTCCAACCCAACATGGTGAATTTAGTTATGAAGCAGGACGCACCCCCCAACCCAACATGGTGAATTTAGTTATGAAGCAGGACGCCCCCCTCCAACCCAACATGGTGAATTTAGTTATGAAGCAGGACGCCCCCCTCCAACCCAACATGGTGAATTTAGTTATGAAGCAGGACGCCCCCCCCAACCAACATGGTGAATTTATTTATGAAGCAGGATGCCCCCCCTCCAACCCAACATGGTGAATTTAGTTATGAAGGGACGCATTTTTTCCCATTCCAACCCTTTTAGTTAAGGACGCCCCCCTCCAACTCAACATGTGAGGTTGGATGGAGGACGCATTCCAACCCAACATGGTGAATTTAGTTCTTTCCACAGATTCTCCAACCCAACATGGTGAATTTAGTTCTGGACTTTGACTTGGCCATTCTAACACCTGGATATGTTTATTTTTGAACCATTCCATTGAGATTTTGTTATGTTTTGGATCATTGTCTTGTTGGAAACAAATCTCCGCTCAGTGAGTCTGGAGGTCTTTTGAACAGACTCCATCAGTTTTCTTCCAGAATGGTTCAGGTCTGGCTTTGACCATCCATCTTCACCTGGATATGTTTATTTTTGAACCATTTCCCTTGTAGATTTTGCTTTATGTTTTGGATCATTGTCTTGTTGCCCAAACCATGATGCTGCCACCTCCTTTTGACAGACTCCATCAGGTTTTCTTGATGAGCTCCTGTATTTGGCTCCATCCATCTTCCCATCAATTTTAACCATCTTCCCTGTCCAATTTTGGTTTCATCTGACCAGAGCACCTTCTTCCACATGTTTGGTGTGTCTCCCAGGTGGCTTGTGGCAAACTTTAAACTACACTTTTTATGGATATCTTTAAGAAATGGATTTCTTCTTGCCACTCTTCCATAAAGGCCAGATTTGTGCAATATACGACTGATTGTTGTCCTATGAACAGAGTCTCCCACCTCAGCTGTAGATCTCTGCAGTTCATCCAGAGTGATCATGGGCCTCTTGGCTGCATCTCTGATCAGTCTTCTCCTTGTATGAGCTGAAAGTTTAGAGGGATGGCCAGGTCTTGGTAGATTTGCAGTGGTCTGATACTCCTTCCATTTCAATATTATCGCTTGCACAGTGCTCCTTGGGATGTTTAAAGCTTGGGAAATCTTTTTGTATCCAAATCCGGCTTTAAACTTTTCACAACAGTATCTCGGACCTGCCTGGTGTGTTCCTTGTTCTTCATGATGCTCTCTGCGCTTTTAACGGACCTCTGAGACTATCACAGTGCAGGTGCATTTATACGGAGACTTGATTACACACAGGTGGATTGTATTTATCATCATTAGTCATTTAGGTCAACATTGGATCATTCAGAGATCCTCACTGAACTTCTGGAGAGAGTTTGCTGCACTGAAAGTAAAGGGGCTGAATAATTTTGCACGCCCAATTTTTCCGTTTTTGATTTGTTAAAAAAGTTTGAAATATCCAATAAATGTCGTTCCACTTCATGATTGTGTCCCACTTGTTGTTGATTCTTCACAAAAAAATACAGTTTTATATCTTTATGTTTGAAGCCTGAAATGTGGCAAAAGGTCGCAAAGTTCAAGGGGGCCGAATACTTTCGCAAGGCACTGTAGTTATGAAGCAGCACGGCCCCTCCCCCCTCCAACCCAAACATGATGAATTTATTTATGAAGCAGCACGGCCCCTTTCCCCCAACCCAACATGGTGAATTTAGTTATGAACCTCTTGGAATGAATAGTGTGGATTTGTGTCGGATTGGGCTGGATTGCACTGAGCCGTTTAATCAGCCCATGGTTGTCCATACATTACTGTAGGCCTGTGTGTGTGTATTTTTATATGTGTGTTTGTGTGTGTATAGGGGGAGTGTGTGTGTGTGTGTGTGTGTGTGTGTGTGTGTGGGGGGGACTGTGTGTGTGTGTGTGTGTGTGTGTGTGTGTGTGTATGGGGGTCTATGTGTGTGTACATGAGGGGGGTCTGTGTGTGTGTACATGAGGGGGGTCTATGTGTGTACATGAGGGGGGGGTCTGTGTGTGTGTACATGAGGGGGTCTGTGTGTGTACATGAGGGGGTCTGTGTGTGTATGTGTGCTGCAGTAATCACCAAATCTCTTGATCCGTGCCATGCGGAATGACTACAAATACAAGCAATCACATTCAGTTTCTCTCAGTCACTCAACCTCTCACTCTCTTTCTCTACAGCATACATGTCTGTGCTTCTGCCAACACCTCTATTCTCACAATTTTACTGTCCTAACCAGTATCACTATACTCGATAGTATCGTGGACAGGAACCAAAACACGAAGCGGATTTAACTTCTTTAGGAAAACAGCCCTAATGTTGGAAACAAACATCATGTTGTCATCCAGAGTCACATTCATTTATTGCACACAATTTACATACAGCAGGTTTTTAAAGGCCCAAGAGTTTGCTTCGTGTTTTCATTGTTGCCATGGAAAAAATATTGCGGTACTGATACTCTCCTCTCCTCTCCTCTCTCTTCTCTCCTCTATCTTCCCTCCCTCTCCTCCTCTTCTTCCTCCTTCTCCTCTCTCTTCCTTCCTTCCCCTCCTCTCCTCTCTCTTCCCCTCTCCTTTCCCTCTCCATTCTTTCCTCTCCTCTCCTCTCTCTTCCCTCCCTCTCTCCTCTCTCTCCCCCACTCCTATCTCCCCTCCTTTATCTTCCCTCCTCTCCCTCAAACTCCTCCTTTCTTCTCCTCTCTCTTCTTCCTTCCTTCCACTCCTCCTTTCCTCCCTCCTCTTCTCTCTCTTCCCCCAATTCCACCTCTTCTCCTCCTCTCCACTCTCTACCCTCCACTTTCCTCTCCTCTCTCTTCTCCCTCTTCCCCCTCCCTCCCCTTTCCTCTCCTCTCCTCTCTCTCCTCCCTCTCTCTCTCCTCTCCTCTCCTCTCTTCCCTCTCCTCTCCTCTCCTCACCTCTCCTCTCCTCTCTCTTCAATCCTCTCCTTCCATCCACTCCTCCTTTCTCTCCCTTCCCTCCTCTTCTCTCTCTCCTCTCCCTTCTCTCCCTTCCCTCTACTCTCTCCTCTCCTCTCCTCTCTCTTCCCTCCCTTCTCTCTTCTCTCTTCCCCCACTCCTCTCCCTCCTTTCTCTTCCCTCCTCTCCCTCAAACTCCTCATTTCCTCTCCTCTCTTCAATCCTCTATCTTCCATCCACTCCTCCTTTCCTCCTCCTCTCTCTCTCTTCCCCTTCCACCTCTCCTCTCCTCCTCTCCTCTCCCCTCCACTCCTCCTCTCCTCTTCCCTCTCTTCTCCTCTCTTCTCTCTCTCTCTTCTCTTCCTCTCCTTCTCTCTCCTCTCCCTCTCTCCTCTCCTCCCTCTCTTCTCCTCTCCTCTCCTCTCTCTCTCTCCTCTCCTCTCTCCCTCCACTCCTCCTTTCTTCCCTCCTCTCCTCTCTCCTCTATCTTCCATCCACTCCTCTCCTTCTCCCTCTCCTCTTCTCTCCTCTCTTCCCCCTCTCCCTCCCCTCCACTCCTCCTTTCCTCTCTTCTCTCTTCTCTCTTCCCTCCTCTCCACTCTCTCCCTCCTCCTCTCCACTCTCTCCCTCCTCTCCTCTCCTCTCTCTCTCTCCTTCCTCTCTCTCCTCTCCTCTCCTCTCTCTCCTCTTCTCTCCCTTCCCCTCCTTCTCTCCTCTCCTCTCCTCTCTCTCCCTTCCCTCTCTCCTCGCCTCGCCTCTCCACTCCTCCTTTCCTCTCTTCCCTCTCCTCTCCTCTCCTCTCCTCTCCTCTCCTCTCCTCTCCTCTCCTCTCCTCTCCTCTTCCCTCACCCTCTACTCCTTTTCTCTACAGCTCAGACAGGGCTGTTCTAATTAAATGCTGCTTCTCTTTAAATGCTAATTTAACCACACCGTCCCTATTCAAAGTCTCTCAGCCATCTCTCTGAGACACAGGGATCGGTCTACAGACATACTAGTTAAGCCCTGTTCCTGTATAGGGATGGCTGTGGCCATATGAAGTCAGGTGGTAGACTCTCCCTCTCTGGTCAATGTCCTTGAGATAATTATCAGTGTCAGATTCCCATGGATGGGTCAGAGTCAGAGTTGTAGTTGAAATTAGCTCTTTGTGTTCATTGGAAGGATAGACTGGTTGGCCACCACATATGCATGCAGACACACACGCACGCACGCACGCACGCACACACACACACACACACACACACACACACACACACACACACACCTGTGTCTTACCGTAGTCAGGTTATAAATCATGGGCTGGATAGGTGCTGGCTTTCCGCCATCCTGTTCTTATGTGTTCTATCTCTCATAATGAGAATAACCTTTACCTATTGCCTCATACTTTCATTCTTGTTCTTTTTGAAAGCGTCAACTTCAGGACAACAATACTTTCTTAGGCTATTACAATATTTGGGAAATAAGCTTCTGTTCATAACTTTAATTTGTCTTGACGCTTTTATGATCGGCCTAGTAGGAGGAGAGGTTATTGGCCGTTTGGTTTCCAACCTCGCATGGATGGATTCTTTAACCCCGCATGGGGTTAACCCCCAAATTTAAGCTTATTTCTTAATAAGCTTAAATTTGATTAAACTTGTTGAGGCATTTTTCTATAGGCCATTGATATAGTTTGTTCTCTCATGGTATTAGTCCTCTGGCTACCTTAAGTCTTTAAGCTGTTCAAACAACTTCTTGAGTTGAAACGGTTAGATTCATTCATTGTTTGATTGGGAGAGAAAGTATCCATTAAACAATGGAAGCCTAGTCAAATCAAATTGTATTTGTCACATGCGCCGAATACAACAGGTGTAGATCTTACCGTGATATGCTTACTACTACAAGCCAACAATGCAGTTTTAAGAAAATATAGTTAAGAAAATATTTACTAAATAAACTAAAGTTCCAAAATAGTAACACAATAAAATAACAATAACAAATCTATATTGGGGGTACCATTACAGAGTCAGTGTTTGGGGTACAGGTTAATCGAGGTAATTGAGGTAATATGTACATGTAGGTTGGGGTAAAGTGCCTTAGACCGCTCCGCCACTCGGGAGCAATGTAACTTTTTGAGGATCTGAGGACCTTTGCCAAATCTTTTCAGTCTCCTGAGGGGGAAAGGGCATTTTCAGGCCCTCTTTGTTAATGTTTTCATGATAGTTTGTTGGTGTTGTGGACAGCAAGGAACTTGAAGCTCTCGACCCACTCCACTACAGCCCCATCAATGTTTCCTGTAGTCCACGATCAGCTCTTTGGTCTTGCTCACGTTGAGGGAGAGGTTGGGGAGTAAGCACGCACCACTGAGGGCTCCCCATATTAAGGATCAGCATGGCAGATGTGTACCACCTGGGGGAGGCCCGTCAGGAAGTCCAGGATCCAGTTGCAGAGGGAGGTGTTCAGTCCCAGGGTCCTTAGCTTAGTGATGGGCTTTGTGGGCACTATGGTGTTGAACGCTGAGCTGTAGTCAATGAACAGCATTCTGATATAGGTGTTCCTTTTGTCCAGGTGGGAAAGGGCAGTGTGGAGTGCAATAGAGATTGCATCATCTGTGGAGTTCTGTTGGATTGGTAGGCAAATTGGAGTTGGTCTAGGGTTTCCGCCTATCGACGTGAGTGCTATGGGGCGGGTACCCTTTGCATTCTTGGGCACATGGACTATGGTGATCTACTTGAAACATGTCGGTATTACAGGCTCGGTCAGGGAGAAGTTGAAAATGTCAGTGAAGACACTTGCCAGTTGGTTCGCGCATGCTCCGACTACACGTCCTGGTAATCCGTCTGGCCCCATGGCCTTGTGACTATTTAAAGGTCTTGCGTGATCGCACAGCCATCCAGAACAGCTGGTAATCTCATGCATGCTTCAGTGTTGCTTGCCTCGAAGCGAGCATAAAAGGCATTTAGCCCGTCTGATAGGCTTGCGTCACTGGGAAGCTTGCGGCTGCGTTTCCCTTTGTAGTCCGTAATAGCTTGCAAGCCCTGCCATATCCGACAAGAATCAGAGCCGGTGTAGTAGGATTCAATCTTTGTCCTGTATCGGCACTTTGCCTGTTTGATGGTTTGAAAAATATTGATGAAAACTCTCTTGGTAGGTAGTGTGGCCTACAGCGTACCTCAGGCGAGCAATACCTCGAGACGTCCTTAATATTAGACATCACACACCAGCTGTTTTTGACAAATAGACAAACACCACCAGACCTTGTCTTACCAGAGGTTGCTGTTCTGTCTTGCCGATGGAAAATTCAGCCAACTGTATATTATCCGTGTTGTCGTTCAGCGACGACTCATGAAACATAAGATAATACAGTTTTTAATGTCCCGTTGGTAGGTATAATCTCGAACGGAGCTCACCCTGTTCATTCTCCAGTGATGGCACTTTAGATAGAACGGATGGTACCCACTCAAATTCTCACAAGTAGCCCTGATCTGCGCCCCTGTCTTTTCTTCATGTGAATGACAGGGATTTGGGCCTGGTCCAGGAGCAACAGTATATATCCTTTGTGTCAGACTCATTAAAGAAACAATCTTCATCCAGTTGGAGGTGAGTGATCGCTGTTCTGATATCCAGAAGCTCTTTTCGGTCGTATCGAAGGGAGAGACAAGGGAATATAGCAACGTTTTTTTTTAAAATGGCTAGACACAATATAGATAAGGAGTGTTCATTATAAAAATGAATAGGTTTAGGCTATGCATCCAACAAAGCGAAACAACCTTTTCTGATTGGTGGAATTACCGCTCTGTCTGGCCTACATTCCTCTCTTGCGTTCTGTAGGCTATCTAACATGCTTATAGAAATAGGCTATAGCAAATAGGAATTGGCAAATTACTCAGAATGTCACACAACTCTATTTTTTTAGGCTAATGCACGGTGCCAGTCAAGTTCAAATAGGCTGAACCGTCGTCTGTCACATCATGATGTCCTCACTATCGACGATGGCTGTCAAACATCGTCAATAGACGATACTAGCATAATATCACCCAACCCTAACACACACACACACACACACACACACACACACACACACACACACACACACACACACACACACACACACACGATTGTGTTAGCATAAACTTGCTGTAGCTTATCTCTACACTGATATAGAGAGACAAGGGAGAAGTCCATCATGTTTCTTAGCTTCATTAAAGCTCTCTCCGGGGAACGACTGATAGGGGTGTCTGAATTACGAGCTATGTGTCTGTGTAGCCCCTCTGTTATATTTACGGAAGAGTAACGTTTTGTTTTGTCACCATGCATCGGGAAGTGGCATGTTTTTTTTAGGGAATCTTGCCTCTCTGTCCACACCACAGCCTCTCTGTCCACACCGCAGCCTCTCTGTCCACACCGCAGCCTCTCTGTCCACACCGCAGCCTCTCTGTCCACACCGTAGCCTCTCTGTGCACACCGCAGCCTCTCTGTCTACAACGCAGCCTCTCTGTCCACACCGCAGCCTCTCTGTCCACACCGCAGCCTCTCTGTGCACACCGTAGCCTCTCTGTGCACACCGCAGCCTCTCTGTCCACCGCACCTCTCTGTCCACACCGCAGCTCTCTGTCCACACCACAGCCTCTCTGTCCACACCGCAGCCTCTCTGTCACACCGCAGCCTCTCTGTCCACACCGCAGCCTCTCTGTCCACACCACAGCCTCTCTGTCCACACCGCAGCCTCTCTGTCCACACCACAGCCTCTCTGTCCACACCGCAGCCTCTCTGTCCACACCGCAGCCTCTCTGTCCACACCGCAGCCTCTCTGTCCACACCACAGCCTCTCTGTCCACACCGCAGCCTCTCTGTCCACACCGCAGCCTCTCTGTCCACACCGCAGCCTCTCTGTCCACACCACAGCCTCTCTGTCCACACTGCATCCTCTCTGTGCACACCACAGCCTCTCTGTCTACAACGCAGCCCATCGGGTGTCTGCACATCACAGCCTCTCTGTCTACAACGCAGCCCATCGGGTGTCTGCTATACTCCACTAGGCCGGGACTAATAGAAGCTAATCAGAGGGCCAGGGAGAGGAAAGGAAAGGGGAGCATACGAGGGGAGGGGAGGAAACAAGGGGAGGGGAGGGGAGGAGAGGAGAGGAGGGGAGGGGAGGGAGGAGAGAAGAGGAGAGGAGGGGAGGGGAGGGGAGGAGGGGAGGAGGGAGGAGGGAGAGGAGAGGGGAGGGGAGGGGGAGGGGAGGGGAGGGAAGGAGAGGAGAGGAGAGCTGCAGTACCAGGCCTGACCTTGAGTAATCACCAGCACCACCCTGGAGGAGGGTAGAGCAGAGGAACTACAGACCCAATCTTTTTGTAGGAGTCAGCAGTCCAGGCCTGGAGAGGAGACAGACAGGCAGGCAGAAAGCCTCATAAGCCTTATAAGGCCCTGGGATCTGTGTGTAGCAGACTTGAAGAAGTGCAGGAGTGGTTAACAGAGAGATAATCAGCTGACTGGGACTGACAGAGATGTGATGTATGAAATAAGTTTCCTCCTGAGCCCCATGTGATCAGTTAGAGAGTCAATAAGAGGAACAAATACTGGCTGGCTGGCTGGCTGACTAACTGGCTAACTGGCTGGCTAACTGGCTAGCTGACTGGCTAGCTGACTGGCTAACTGGCTGGCTGACTGGCTAGCTGACTGGCTCAGAGCTCAGAGGCCACAGATTGCTTCGAGTGTGACCGTGAAATGCAAAATCATAAATGATGAGTTCAAGCCTCTTGGTTTCGAGATTGTACACACACACCTCAGTATTTTCAAATCCATAATCATTACATGGTGTCCCGGGGGGGCTGGACCTGGTGTGTGACCTTTCTGCAGCACACCAGAGGCTATCAGCTGTCTAGAATGAAATGGGAGGCTCGTAAATCTACAGCTGTGATGGTATGCTGCAGAGATAGAGAGAGAGCAGTGGAGCAGTAAGGAGAGGAGGAAAGCACCTGGGGGGTACAGGATTAAAGCGTTGCTGACTGAGTGGTGCTGAATGAGGCATTGGAGTATAATCTTCATTCATGGGAATCGTGTGTGTGTGTGTGCAGTATGTGTGTGTTTCAGACTGAGCCTTAGGCGGAAGGAGTCATGTGGATGTATAAAACACAACCCCTGATCCCCCAGAGCCCCAGTAGAGACTCATGTTTCCCATTCATTAGGGATCACATCTCTTTTAATCAACCTAAACTCTCTAGACCACTAGATTAGATCCCAGATCAACCTAAACCCTCTAGACCACTAGATTAGATCCCAGACCAACCTAAACCCTCTAGACCACTAGATTAGATCCCAGATCAACCTAAACTCTCTAGACCACTAGATTAGATCCCAGACCAACCTAAACTCTCTAGACCACTAGATTAGATCCCAGACCAACCTAAACTCTCTAGACCACTAGATTAGATCCCAGACCAACCTAAACTCTCTAGACCACTAGATTAGATCCCAGACCAACCTAAACCCTCTAGACCACTAGATTAGATCCCAGATCAACCTAAACTCTCTAGACCACTAGATTAGATCCCAGACCAACCTAAACTCTCTAGACCACTAGATTAGATCCCAGACCAACCTAAACTCTCTAGACCACTAGATTAGATCCCAGAACAACCTAAACTCTCTAGACCACTAGATTAGATCCCAAGACCACTAAACCCAGATGAACCCAAACCCTCTAGACCACTAGATTAGATCCCAGATCAACCTAAACTCTCTAGACCCAGACCAACCTAAACTCTCTAGACCACTAGATTAGATCCCAGACCAACCTAAACTCTCTAGACCACTAGATTAGATCCCAGATCAACCTAAACCCTCTGGACCACTAGATTAGATCCCAGATCAACCTAAACTCTCTAGACCACTAGATTAGTGAACCGTAAAGCTCAGCTGACACCCCAGCAGCCAGGTCAGAGAGGGGAGGAGGGGACACGAGTTTATAATCATTATCATAAACACATTCGCCACAATCAGAAAAGCTCATACAGTGTGGATCAGCATGAAGCTCATTTGACAGTGTGGATCAGCATGAAGCTCATTTGACAGTGTGGATCAGCATGAAGCTCATTTTACAGTGTGGATCAGCATGAAGCTCATTTGACAGTGTGGATCAGCATGAAGCTCATTTTACAGTGTGGATCAGCATGAAGCTCATTTTACAGTGTGGATCAGCATGAAGCTCATTTGACAGTGTGGATCAGCATGAAGTTCATCGGTCCCTGCTAGGACTACAACCCTGGACTCACTGCCTCTGCCACTCACCCTGGACTCACTGCCTCTGCCTCTCACCCTGGACTCACTGCCTCTGCCTCTCACCCTGGACTCACTGCCTCTGCCTCTCACCCTGGACTCACTGCCTCTGCCTCTCACCCTGGACTCACTGCCTCTGCCTACAACCCTGGACTCACTGCCTCTGCCTCTCACCCTAGACTCACTGCCTCTGCCTACAACCCTGGATTCACTGCCTCTACCTCTCATCCTGGACTCACTGTCTCAGCCTACAACCCTGGACTCACTGCCTCAGCCTACAACCCTGGATTCACTGCCTCTACCTCTCATCCTGGACTCACTATCTCAGCCTACAACCCTGGACTCACTGCCTCAGCCTACAACACTGGACTCACTGCCTCTGCCTACAACCCTGGACTCACTGCCTCTGCCTCTCACCCTGGACTCACTGCCTCTGCCTACAACCCTGGACTCACTGCCTCTGCCTCTCACCCTGGACTCACTGCCTCTGCCTCTCACCCTGGACTCACTGCCTCTGCCTACAACCCTGGACTCAATGTCTCAGCCTACAACCCTGGACTCACTGCCTCTGCCTCTCACCCTGAACTCACTGCCTCTGCCTCTCACCCTGGACTCACTGCCTCTGCCTACAACCCTGGACTCACTGTCTCAGCCTACAAACCTGGACTCACTCTCAGCCTACAGCCCTGGACTCACTGTCTCAGCCTACAACCCTGGACTCACTGTCTCAGCCTACAACCCTGGACTCACTGTCTCAGCCTACAACCCTGGACTCACTGTCTCAGCCTACAACCCTGGACTCACTCTCAGCCTACAACCCTGGACTCACTGCCTCAGCCTACAACCCTGGACTCACTGCCTCTGCCTACAACCCTGATTGAGACTGATTGACACACAAGGCTCCTGTATTGATTATTTATTGATTGAGGCTCCTGTATTGATTGACACACAAGGCTTCTGCCTCTACCTCTCATCCTGGACTCACTATCTCAGCCTACAACCCTGGACTCACTGCCTCAGCCTACAACACTGGACTCACTGCCTCTGCCTACAACCCTGGACTCACTGCCTCTGCCTCTCACCCTGGACTCACTGCCTCTGCCTAAACCTGGACTCCAGCCTCTGCCTCACCCTGGACTCACTGCCTCTGCCTCTCACCCTGGACTCACTGCCTCTGCCTACAACCCTGGACTCAATGTCTCAGCCTACAACCCTGGACTCACTGCCTCTGCCTCTCACCCTGAACTCACTGCCTCTGCCTCTCACCCTGGACTCACTGCCTCTGCCTACAACCCTGGACTCACTGTCTCAGCCTACAAACCTGGACTCACTCTCAGCCTACAGCCCTGGACTCACTGTCTCAGCCTACAACCCTGGACTCACTGTCTCAGCCTACAACCCTGGACTCACTGTCTCAGCCTACAACCCTGGACTCACTGTCTCAGCCTACAACCCTGGACTCACTCTCAGCCTACAACCCTGGACTCACTGCCTCAGCCTACAACCCTGGACTCACTGCCTCTGCCTACAACCCTGATTGAGACTGATTGACACACAAGGCTCCTGTAAGGCACCTCCAGTGAGCTACATTTCTCTTTCTGCTGAGCCATGTAAAACAGCCTAGCCAGCAGGAGAGTTAGTTAGTAAGCTAGGCCCCCTCTCTGCCCGTGCAGCGCTGCACCTAACCACTAGCTAACTGAACATGACAGAGCCCAGAGGAGGCTAAAGGCTACCAGGCTAAACGCTGTTAAACATCCAGCACTCCCACCGGACGGATACATACACACACCAAACAGGAAGCAGCTAGCTAGCTGGTGTATTCACAGTGTCAGGCAGACGCCTGCAGCACCACCACTCCACAACATTGATTTGTTTCTAATAGAAGTTAATGAGCACCTAGGTTTGCCAGTTTCTAAATGGAGGAGGAGGAACGTTGCCTTTGGGTTGCCAGTTGTGAAAGCTGTGCTGTGAAGTGCAGTAAGACTGAGCCTTGGCCCCCTGGGGATAAGTCTCATTCAGAGGCAGCAGAGACAGATTGATGCTTGAAGCCCATCCTGACTGAGGCTGTCTGCAGGGATGAACATGGCTTCACATATTCCCTACTCAGCTCCCTCTGGCAATTAGGATACCTCCTATTCAGCTGCTGCTTAAGCATGGAGAACTAATGCGTCAAGGAAAATGTGTGTTTGTGTGTGTTTTTGCCGTTAGCCGTCTGGTAGAGGTTAACGATGACTTCAGTGTGACCTGTAGCATTAGAGGTTAACGATGACTTCAGTGTGACCTGTAGCATTAGAGGTTAACGATGACTTCAGTGTGACCTGTAGCATTAGAGGTTAACGATGACTTCAGTGTGACCTGTAGCATTAGAGGTTAACGATGACTTCAGTGTGACCTGTGTTAGAGGTTAACTGACTTCAGTGTGACCTGTGGCATTAGAGGTTAGCGATGACTTCAGTGTGACCTGTAGCATTAGAGGTTAACCCCTGACTTCAGTGTGACCTGTAGCATTAGAGGTTAACGATGACTTCAGTCCTGTGCATTAGAGGTTACCTGTGTGACCTGCATTAGAGGTTAACGATGACTTCAGTGTGACCTGTGGCATGACCTGTAGCATTAGAGGTTAACGATGACTTCAGTGTGACCTGTGGCATTAGAGGTTAACGATGACTTCAGTGTGACCTGTAGCATTAGAGGTTAACGATGACTTCATGTGACCTGTGGCATTAGAGGTTAACGATGAGTGTGACCTGTAGCATTAGAGGTTAGCTCGATGACGTCAGTGTGACCTGTAGCATTAGAGGTTAACGATGACGTCAGTGTGACCTGTAGCATTAGAGGTTAACGATGACTTCAGTGTGACCTGTGCATTAGAGGTTAACGATGACTTCAGTGTGACCTGCTTTTAGCTGACCTGCTGTTAGCTCTGCTGTTAGCTCTGCTGTTACCACTGCTGTTAGCTCTACTGTTACCCCTGCTGTTAGCTCTGCTGTTACCCCTGCTGTTAGCTCTGCTGTTAGCTCTGCTGTTACCCCTGCTGTTAGCTCTGCTGTTACCCCTGCTGTTACCCCTGCTGTTAGCTCTGCCGTTAGCTCTGCTGTTACCCCTGCTGTTAGCTCTGCTGTTACCCCTGCTGTTAGCTCTGCTGTTAGCTCTGCTGTTACCCCTGCTGTTAGCTCTGCTGTTACCCCTGCTGTTAGCTCTGCTGTTAGCTCTGCTGTTACCCCTGCTGTTAGCTCTGCTGTTACCCCTGCTGTTACCCCTGCTGTTAGCTCTGCCGTTAGCTCTGCTGTTAGCTCTGCCGTTAGCTCTGCTGTTACCCCTGCTGTTAGCTCTGCTGTTACCCCTGCTGTTAGCTCTGCTGTTAGCTCTGCTGTTACCCCTGCTGTTAGCTCTGCTGTTACCCCTGCTGTTAGCTCTGCTGTTAGCTCTGCTGTTACCCCTGCTGTTAGCTCTGCTGTTACCCCTGCTGTTACCCCTGCTGTTAGCTCTGCCGTTAGCTCTGCCGTTAGCTCTGCTGTTACCCCTGCTGTTAGCTCTGCTGTTACCCCTGCTGTTAGCTCTGCTGTTAGCTCTGCTGTTACCCCTGCTGTTAGCTCTGCTGTTACCCCCGCTGTTAGCTCTACTGTTACCCCTGCTGTTAGCTCTGCTGTTACCCCTGCTTATTAGCTCTGCCGTTAGCTCTGCCGTTAGCTGCTGTTACCCCTGCTGTTAGCTCTGCTGTTACCCCCGCTGTTAGCCTTGCTGTTAGCTCTGCCGTTAGCTGCTGTTACCCCTGCTTTTAGATCTGCTGTTAGCTCTGCCGTTAGGTGCTGTTACCCCTGCTATTAGATCTGCTGTTAGCTCTGCTGTTACCCCTGCTTATTAGCTCTGCCGTTAGCTCTGCCGTTAGCTGCTGTTACCCCTGCTGTTAGATCTGCTGTTAGCTCTGCCATTAGCTCTGCCGTTAGCTCTGCCGTTAGATCTGCTGTTAGCTCTGCCGTTAGCTGCTGTTACCCCTGCTGTTAGCTCTGCTGTTACCCCTGCCGTTAGCTCTGCCGTTAGCTGCTGTTACCCCTGCTGTTAGATCTGCTGTTAGCTCTGCCGTTAGCTCTGCTGTTAGCTCTCCCGTTAGCTCTGCTGTTAGCTCTGCCATTAGCTCTGCCGTTAGATCTGCTGTTAGCTCTGCCGTTAGCTGCTGTTACCCCTGCCGTTAGCTCTGCCGTTAGCTGCTGTTACCCCTGCTGTTAGATCTGCTGTTAGCTCTGCCGTTAGCTCTGCTGTTAGCTCTCCCGTTAGCTCTGCCATTAGCTCTGCCGTTAGCTCTGCCGTTAGATCTGCTGTTAGCTCTGCCGACACACACACACACACACACACACACACACACACACACACACACACACACACACACAGTAGCTGCTGTTACCCCTGCTGTTAGCTCTGCTGTTACCCCTGCCGTTAGCTCTGCTGTTAGCTCTGCTGTTACCCCTGCTGTTAGCTCTGCTGTTACCCCAGACAGCTGTTAGCTCTACTGTTACCCCTGCTGTTAGCTCTGCTGTTACCCCTGCCGTTAGCTCTGCCGTTAGCTGCTGTTACCCCTGCTTTTAGATCTGCTGTTACCCCTGCTGTTACCCCCGTTTTTAGCCCTGCTGTTAGCTCTGCTGTTAGCTCTGCCATTAGCTGCCGTTAGCTCAGCCGTTAGATCTGCCTTTAATCAGTCAGCCGTTAGCTCTGCCGTTGGCTCTGCCGTTAGCTCTGCCGTTAGATCTGCTGTTAGCTCTGCCATTAGCTCTGCCGTTAGCTCTGCCGTTAGATCTGCTGTTAGCTCTGCCGTTAGCTGCTGTTACCCCTGCTGTTAGCTCTGCTGTTACCCCTGCCGTTAGCTCTGCTGTTAGCTCTGCTGTTACCCCTGCTGTTAGCTCTGCTGTTACCCCCGCTGTTAGCTCTACTGTTACCCCTGCTGTTAGCTCTGCTGTTACCCCTGCAGTTAGCTCTGCCGTTAGCTGCTGTTACCCCTGCTTTTAGATCTGCTGTTACCCCTGCTGTTACCCCCGTTGTTAGCCCTGCTGTTAGCTCTGCTGTTAGCTCTGCCATTAGCTGCCGTTAGCTCAGCCGTTAGATCTGCCGTTAGCTCAGCCGTTAGCTCTGCCGTTGGCTCTGCCGCTCTGCCAAAGTTCTCAATGCCGTTAGATCTGCTGCTGGCTCTGCCGTTGGCTCTGCTGTTAGCTGCTGTTGGTTCTGCCGTTGGCTCTGCTGTTAGCTCTGCTGTTGGCTCTGCCGTTGGCTCTGCTGTTAGCTCTGCTGTTAGCTCTGCCGTTGGCTCTGCTGTTAGCTCTAGCTCTGCTGATATGTCTGTCTGTCTGTCTGGTGATGGCTGTTTGATTGGTTCAGGGTTTGCAGTCTCTCTACTCTGTAATATGGAGGGTGTTGGGCAGCTCATGCATGGTGATTGATCCAAAGATGTTGGCTGGCTGCTGGCAATGTCTGTCTCTTGCCCCTCCACTGCCCATGTGCCACCCTAGCCAGTCTAACATGGCAGATTAGTTTCTATCAGTGTATTACCTGCTGCCCTCATTCGTCTGCTCTGGCGATGGATTACTCTTAATTACATCATGAATATGTTATCTGTGCTCACATGGCACACGTTAGACATGCCTGCCAGTGTGAAATCTGGGATGGAACACACACACACACACACACACACACACACACACACACACACACACACACACACACACACACACAAGCACACACACACACACACACACAGTCTCTCTTTCCCTCACAAGCACACACACACATAAGGAAGCAAAACACACACCCCCAAGGCAGCTCACCATCACCCATCTTGACACTCAGATTTCAGGCAGGTAATGACAGTGGGTGTTAGGCTTTGGGTCGTCCATCCATGGACAACGGGCAATCACAGGAAGTGGCATCCACAGCCAAGGAATCATCCTTGGCAGGAAGTTACAAGCCACCATTCCTCTGGCTGTGAAATTGTCATTACACCAGCTGTCACAGACAGACCCCCTCCTGCCCTGCACCTCTGCTGGGACGTTCTGTCACACACATGCACAGATTACATACACACCCCACTGCACCTTGCTGTGACGAAGACACACAGGTTTTCAGCAGTTAACCACAGTCATCTCACTGCTGCACAGTGGGAGGATTTCCATTCCAACTGTTATTCTGCTATTTCAACCGTATACACTGTGTTCATACCATTAGTGTTTCCATGACATGGACTGACCAGGTGAATCCAGGTGAAAGCTGAGGCCTTAGTTGTATTTTTTTGTAATCAAATGTTTTTTAAAATTATTTTTAATAAGTTACACAAAACAGGTGCACTTGGACAGAGAAAACAAGTGGTAAAACCAATCTGGACAAAAGTTTACCATCCCACCCCATTGAGCCATTATGGATGTCACTTCAATCAGTGTAGATGAAGGGGAGGAGACGGGTAAGAAGGATTTTTAAGCTTTGACACAGTTGAGATATGGATTGTGTATGTGTGCCATTCAGAGAGTTAATGGGCAAAACAAATGTTTTAAGTGCCTTCAAATGGGTTATAGTACTAGGTGCCAGGCGCTCCGGTTTGAGTGTGTCAAGAACTGCAATGCTGCTGTTTTTTTTTTTCACTTTGAAGAGTGGTGTGACGAATCACACTTGGTCCTCAATACCAACAAGACGTGTGCATAGACTTCAGGAAGCGTACAACACCTACCTCTGCAACATCTATCAGAGGTCAGAATATAGAAATTGTAGAGGAATACAAATATCTGTCTGTCCTCTTGGACAATAAGCTTCAGTGGAATAAATGAACAGATCTGATCTACAACAAGAGTCAACAGAGACTGTACTTTCTCAAAAAGCTGGGATCTTTTAATGCTGACTGTACTATACTGACTCTGTTTTACAAATCTTTCATTGAGAGTATTTTAACTTTTTGTATTGTTTATTGGTTTGGCAATGCCACTGTCAGCCAGAACAATATGCTGAGAAGGACTATCACCACAGCAAGCAAGGTACTTGGAGTCAAACGGAGAGGTCAGGGCCCTCAGCAAGGCTCACAAAATAATTCTAGACCCAAGCCACCCCCTGTACCCGGACTTTGAACTAAACTCAGCAAAAAAAGAAACGTCCCCTTTTCAGGACCCTGTCTTTCAAAGATCATTTGTAAAAATCCAAATAACTTCACAGATCTTCATTGTAAAGGGTTTAAACACAGTTTCCCATGTTCAATGAACCAAAAACAATTGATGAACATGCACCTGTGGAACGGTCGTTAAGACACTAACAGCCTACAGACGGTAGGCAATTAAGATCACAGTTATGAAAACTTAGGACACTATAGAGGCCTTTCTACTGACACTGAAAAATGCTCTTCTGCGTGAACGTGCCTTAGATGCTGCAAGGAGGCATGAGGACTGCAGATGTGGCCAGGGTAATAAATTGCAATGTCCGTACTGTGAGGCGCCTAAGACAGCGCTACAGGGAGACAGGACAGACAGCTGATCATCCTCGCAGTGGCAGACCACATGTAACAACACCTGCACAGGATCGGTACATCTGAACATCACACCTGGGGACAGGTACAGGATGGCAACAACAACTGCCCGAGTTACACCAGGAACACACAATCCCTCCATCAATGCTCAGACTGTCCACAATAGGCTGAGAGAGGCGGGACTGATTGCTTGTAGGCCTGTTGTAAAGGCAGGTCCTCACCAGACATAACCGGCAACACCGTCGCCTATGGGCCACCGTCGCTGGATCAGACAGGACTAGCAAAAAGTGCTCTTCACTGACTAGTCACGGATTTATCTCACCAGTGGTGATGGTCGGATTCACGTTTATCGTCGAAGGAATGAGCGTTACACCGAGGCCTGTACTCTGGAGTGGGATTGATTTGGAGGTGGAGGGTCCGTCATGTTCTGGGGCAGTGTGTCACAGCATCATCGGACTGAGCTTGTTGTCATTGTAGGCAATCTCAACGCTGTGCATTACAGGGAAGACATCCTCCTCCCTCATGTGGTAGCCTTCCTGCAGGCTCATCCTGACATGACCCTCTAGCATGACAATGCCACCAGCCATACTACTCGTTCTGTGCGTGATTTCCTGCAAGACAGGAATGTTAGTGTTCTGCCATGGCCAGCGAAGAGCCCGGATCTCAATCCCATTGAGCACGTCTGGGACCTGTTGGATCGGAGGGTGATGGCTAGGGCCATTCCCCCCAGAAATGTCCGGGAGCTTGCAGATGCCTTGGTGGAAGAGTGGGGTAACATCTCACAGCAAGAACAGGCAAATCTGGTGCAGCCCATGAGGAGGAGATGCACTGCAGTACTTAATGCAGCTGGTGGTCACACCAGATACTGACTGCTACTTTTGATTTTGACACATTATTTAATTTCTGTTAGTCACCTGTCTGTGGAACGTGTTCAGTTTATATCTCAGTAGTTGAATCTTGTTATGTCCATACAAATATTTACACATGTTAAGTTTGCTGAAAATAAACGCAGTTGACAGTGAGAGGGCATTTCTTTGTTTGCTGAGTTTACTCCCCTCTGGGTGCAGGTATAGGGCACAGAACTACACAATCATTAGTGCCAGGTGTGATATCCTCTTAAATAGCTCGGGCTAATGTTCCTATCCACCCAGTAAGGCCAGTATGCTAATGTTCCTATCCACCCAGTAAGGCCAGCAGGCTAATGTTCCTATAGACTCAGTAAGGCCAGCAGGCTAATGTTCCTATCCACTCAGTAAAGCCAGCAGGCTAATGTTCCTATAGACTCAGTAAGGCCAGCAGGCTAATGTTCCTATAGACTCAGTAAGACCAGCAGGCTAATGTTCCTATAGACTCAGTAAGGACAGCAGGCTAATGTTCCTATAGACTCAGTAAGGCCAGTAGGCTAATGTTCCTATCCACCCAGTAAGGTCAGCAGGCTAATGTTCCTATAGACTCAGTAAGGCCAGCAGTCTAATGTTCCTATAGACCCAGTAAGGCCAGCAGGCTAATGTTCCTATCGACTCAGTAAGGACAGCAGGCTAATGTTCCTATAGACTCAGTAAGGCCAGTAGGCTAATGTTCCTATAGACTCAGTAAGGACAGCAGGCTAATGTTCATATCCACCCAGTAAGGCCAGCAGTCTAATGTTCCTATAGACCCAGTAAGGCCAGCAGGCTAATGTTCCTATAGACTCAGTAAGGCCAGCAGGCTAATGTTCCTATAGACTCAGTAAGGCCAGCAGGCTAATGTTCCTATCCACCCAGTAAGGCCAGCAGGCTAATGTTCCTATCCACCCAGTAAGGCCAGCAGGCTAATGTTCCTATAGACTCAGTAAGACCAGCAGGCTAATGTTCCTATAGACTCAGTAAGGCCAGCAGGCTAATGTTCCTATAGACTCAATAAGGACAGCAGGCTAATGTTCCTATAGACTCAGTAAGGCCAGCAGGCTAATGTTCCTATAGACTCAGTAAAGACAGCAGGCTAATGTTCCTATAGACTCAGTAAGGACAGCAGGCTAATGTTCCTATAGACTCAGTAAGGCCAGCAGGCTAATGTTCCTATAGACTCAGTAAGGCCAGCAGGCTAATGTTCCTATAGACTCAGTAAGGCCAGCAGGCTAATGTTCCTATAGACTCAGTAAGACCAGCAGGCTAATGTTCCTATAGACTCAGTAAGGACAGCAGGCTAATGTTCCTATAGACTCAGTAAGGCCAGTAGGCTAATGTTCCTATCCACCCAGTAAGGTCAGCAGGCTAATGTTCCTATAGACTCAGTAAGGCCAGCAGTCTAATGTTCCTATAGACCCAGTAAGGCCAGCAGGCTAATGTTCCTATCGACTCAGTAAGGACAGCAGGCTAATGTTCCTATAGACTCAGTAAGGCCAGTAGGCTAATGTTCCTATAGACTCAGTAAGGACAGCAGGCTAATGTTCCTATCCACCCAGTAAGGCCAGCAGGCTAATGTTCCTATAGACCCAGTAAGGCCAGCAGGCAATGTTCCTATAGACTCAGCTAATGTTCCTATAGACTCAGTAAGGCCAGCAGGCTAATGTTCCTATAGACTCAGTAAGGCCAGCAGGCTAATGTTCCTATCCACCCAGTAAGGCCAGCAGGCTAATGTTCCTATCCACTCCAGTAAGGCCAGCAGGCTAATGTTCCTATAGACTCAGTAAGACCAGCAGGCTAATGTTCCTATAGACTCAGTAAGGCCAGCAGGCTAATGTTCCTATAGACTCAATAAGGACAGCAGGCTAATGTTCCTATAGACTCAGTAAGGCCAGCAGGCTAATGTTCCTATAGACTCAGTAAAGACAGCAGGCTAATGTTCCTATAGACTCAGTAAGGACAGCAGGCTAATGTTCCTATAGACTCAGTAAGGCCAGCAGGCTAATGTTCCTATAGACTCAGTAAGGCCAGCAGGCTAATGTTCCTATAGACTCAGTAAGGCCAGCAGGCTAATGTTCCTATCCACCCAGTAAGGCCAGCAGGCTAATGTTCCTATCCACCCAGTAAGGCCAGCAGGCTAATGTTCCTATAGACTCAGTAAGACCAGCAGGCTAATGTTCCTATAGACTCAGTAAGGCCAGCAGGCTAATGTTCCTATAGACTCAATAAGGACAGCAGGCTAATGTTCCTATAGACTCAGTAAGGCCAGCAGGCTAATGTTCCTATAGACTCAGTAAAGACAGCAGGCTAATGTTCCTATAGACTCAGTAAGGACAGCAGGCTAATGTTCCTATAGACTCAGTAAGGCCAGCAGGCTAATGTTCCTATAGACTCAGTAAGGCCAGCAGGCTAATGTTCCTATAGACTCAGTAAGACCAGCAGGCTAATGTTCCTATAGACTCAGTAAGGCCAGCAGGCTAATGTTCCTATAGACTCAATAAGGACAGCAGGCTAATGTTCCTATAGACTCAGTAAGGCCAGCAGGCTAATGTTCCTATAGACTCAGTAAAGACAGCAGGCTTCCTATCCACCCAGTAAGGACAGCAGGCTAATGTTCCTATCCACCCAGTAAGGACAGCAGGCTAATGTTCCTATCCACCCAGTAAGGACAGTAGTCTAATGTTCCTATCCGCCCAGTAAGGACAGCAGGCTAATGTTCCTATCCACCCAGTAAGGACAGCAGGCTAATGTTCCTATCCACCCAGTAAGGACAGCAGGCTAATGTTCCTATCCACCCAGTAAGGACAGCAGGCTAATGTTCCTATCCTCCCAGTAAGGACAGCAGGCTAATGTTCCTATCCACCCAGTAAGGACAGCAGGCTAATGTTCCTATCCACCCAGTAAGGACAGCAGGCTAATGTTCCTATCCACCCAGTAAGGACAGCAGGCTAATGTTCCTATCCACCCAGTAAGGACAGCAGGCTAATGTTCCTATCCACCCAGTAAGGACAGCAGGCTAATGTTCCTATCCACCCAGTAAGGACAGCAGGCTAATGTTCCTATCCACCCAGTAAGGACAGCAGGCTAATGTTCCTATCCACCCAGTAAGGACAGCAGGCTAATGTTCCTATAGACTCAGTAAGGCCAGCAGGCTAATGTTCCTATAGACTCAGTAAGGACAGCAGGCTAATGTTCCTATCCACCCAGTAAGGACAGCAGGCTAATGTTCCTATCCACCCAGTAAGGACAGCAGGCTAATGTTCCTATCCACCCAGTAAGGACAGCAGGCTAATGTTCACCCAGTAAGGCCAGCAGTCTAATGTTCCTATAGACCCAGTAAGGCCAGCAGGCTAATGTTCCTATAGACTCAGTAAGGCCAGCAGGCTAATGTTCCTATAGACTCAGTAAGGCCAGCAGGCTAATGTTCCTATAGACCCAGTAAGACCAGCAGGCTAATGTTCCTATAGACTCAGTAAGGCCAGCAGGCTAATGTTCCTATAGACTCAGTAAGGCCAGTAGTCTAATGTTCCTATAGACTCAGTAAGACCAGCAGGCTAATGTTCCTATAGACTCAGTAAGGCCAGTAGTCTAATGTTCCTATAGACTCAGTAAGGCCAGTAGTCTAATGTTCCTATCCACCCAGTAAGGACAGCAGGCTAATGTTCCTATCCACCCAGTAAGGACAGCAGGCTAATGTTCCTATAGACCCAGTAAGGACAGCAGGCTAATGTTCCTATCCACCCAGTAAGGACAGCAGGCTAATGTTCCTATAGACCCAGTAAGGACAGCAGGCTAATGTTCCTATCCACCCAATGTTCCTATAGACTCAGGACAGCAGGCTAATGTTCCTATAGACTCAGTAAGGCCAGCAGGCTAATGTTCCTATAGACCCAGGCTAATGTTCCTATCCACCCAGTAAGACAGCAGGCTAATGTTCCTATAGACTCAGTAAGGACAGCAGGCTAATGTTCCTATCCACCCAGTAAGGACAGCAGGCTAATGTTCCTATAGACTCAGTAAGGACAGCAGGCTAATGTTCCTATAGACTCAGTAAGGACAGCAGGCTAATGTTCCTATAGACTCAGTAAGGACAGCAGGCTAATGTTCCTAGTAAGGCCAGCAGGCTAATGTTCCTATAGACTCCTAGACTAAGGCCAGCAGGCTAATGTTCCTATAGACTCAGTAAGGACAGCAGGCTAATGTTCCTATAGACTCAGTAAGGACAGCAGTTCCTATCTAATGTTCCTATAGACTAATGTTCATCCACCCAGTAAGGACAGCAGGCTAATGTTCCTATAGACTCAGTAAGGCCAGCAGGCTAATGTTCCTATCCACCCAGTAAGGACAGTAGGCTCTAATGTTAATGTTCCTATCCACCCAGTAAGGACAGCAGGCTAATGTTCCTATAGACTCAGTAAGGACAGCAGGCTAATGTTCCTATAGACTCAGTAAGGACAGCAGGCTAATGTTCCTATAGACTCAGTAAGGACAGCAGGCTAGTCTCTTTTATTGGTATGTAACTGTTATGAAAGTTGTATTGTCAATTTGTTTTGTGTTTCTTAAACATGTACATGACACTGCAACAACATTTCCCCATGGGGACCAGAAAGTTAGTATAGTAGAAGAAGTCTGGGCCAGCATCCTTGTGGAACACTTTGGACACCTTCTGGTCCATGCCCAGATGAATTCTGGCTGTTCTGAGGGGCACAAGGGGGTGCAACTCATTATTAGGAAGCTGTTCCGATTGTTTTGTACACTCAGTGTGTATAATGTATACTCTTAACTTGATTTAAGTTGGAGAGCTCTGTTGCTGTTGTGTTGGACAGCTCGGGTGGGGAGTTGGTCTCATCTACCCCTAATACCCCCCGTGTCTGTTTTAATATGCCTGATTGATTAGATTAAGCAGGGGGGCGGTGTGTGTGTACGTCCGTGCATCCATGTGTGTGTGACCGTCTGCTCTGCTCTCTAATTCACTAAAGCTGCAGTATAAATGGCAACAACATAAAAACATGTTCCACCAGCATGCGTTCCCACTCCCCCTGACCCCAGGTCAGATCCAGCAGGCTTGGACACAGGAATACTGAGTGCACAGCATCTGATTCAGGATCTGCTGCTGCTATTCTTGGCTAATCTGGTGCTGGCAGGGATTCCCTAGGGTGGTCAGGTCAACCGATGTCCCACTTGATGTCCCTCTCGTTCTCTCGTTTGCTCTGTCTCTCTCTCTCTCTCTCTCTCTCTCTCTCTCTCTCTCTCTCTCTCTGTCTCTCTCTGTCTCTCTCTCTGTCTCTGTCCCTCCCCCACTCTCTCTCTCCTCCCCCCACCTCTCTCTTTCTGTCTCTGTCCCTCCCCCACTCTCTCTCGCCCCCCACACCTCTCTCTCTCTGTCTCTGTCCCTCCCCCACTCTCTCTCTCGCTCCCCCCCACACCTCTCTCTCTGTCTCTGTCCCTCCCCACTCTCTCTCTCTCGCTCCCCCACCTCTCTCTTTCTGTCTCTGTCCCTCCCCCACTCTCTCTCTCGCTCCCCCCACCTCTCTCTTTCTGTCTCTGTCCCTCCCCCACTCTCTCTCTTGCCCCCCCACCTCTCTCTTTCTGTCTCTGTCCCTCCCCCACTCTCTCTCGCTCCCCCCACACCTCTCTCTCTCTGTCTCTGTCCCTCCCCACTCTCTCTCTCTCCCCCACACCTCTCTCTCTGTCTCTGTCCCTCCCCACTCTCTCTCTCGCTCCCCCCCCACCTCTCTCTTTCTGTCTCTGTCCCTCCCCCACTCTCTCTCTCGCTCCCCCCACCTCTCTCTTTCTGTCTCTGTCCAACCTCCAAACATGTGTATGATGATAAACCGTAACCTACAGATTCCCTGAGTTGGAAACAAATGCGCATGACAGTGGCATCCCCCTCTCTCATCCCCCTCTCTCCCCTCTCATCCCCCTCTCCCCCTCTCATCCCACTCTATCTTCCCCTCTCTCCACCTCTCATCCCCCTCTATCTTCCCCTCTCTCCACCGCTCACCCCTCTCTCTCCACCTCTCATCCCACTATCTGCTTCTCTGCTCCCCATCCGCTCCTCTCCTCCCACTGCCCCAATTACACAGTGTAGTGTGGCATAATAACTTATCACCAAGCCAGGATATAGGGAGGAAAGGGGGGAGCGAGAGGAAAGGTGATGAGGTGTAAATGATCACCTTCTCTTCCCCCTCCCTGTCTT